>NC_089726.1:1157500-1317500 GCF_035083965.1 Branchiostoma lanceolatum | reverse complement strand
GTTGACGAGCGTTGATGGCTAGTGTCTCTGGCCATACCCCGGGGTATTTGCCTCATTTTATGGTATCGTAACAGGTCAATTTCACCGTCTCTGTAATTTTAATACCTTCGCCAAGAATGATAAAGTCTCCTTTTAATCTCCAGGCTCATTGGTTAAAGCTGATAAATCGGGTTCCTGACTGAAGCCCCGGCCGTTGCCCCCCGCCTGCCTATCTGACCATGGTCTACGATAACAGAAAACTGCGCGGTTCCACACTTTGATTACCTGCAGCAAGAAACTTGCTTTTTTTAAAGCTTATCTGTGAGCTCTGACTGCTCGGATCTATGTGTCCAAAGCCCGGCGCACCTGCCTTCTCTGTTCTATGGTATTGTAACAGTTTAATTCAACAGTCTCTGTAATTTGAATATCTTCGCCAAGAAGGATAAAGTCTTCTTTTCATCTCCAGGCTTATTGGTTAACGCTGATAACTCGGGTTTCTGACCGAAGCCCAGGCCGTTGTCTGCCTGCCTGTCTGACCATGGTCTACATATATGGCACAATAACAAGAACCGTTGCCATCTCCATACTTTTATCGCCTCCGCAGTGAAATCTTCTCTTGTTACTCTTTGTCGACGAGTGCAGATGGCTAGTGTCTCTGGCCATACCCCGAGGTATTTGCCTGTCTGACCTTATTTTATGGTATTGTAACAGCTTAATTCTACCGTCTCTGTAATTTTGATATCTTCGGCAAGAATGATAAAGTCTCCTTATAATCTCCAGGCTTATTGGTTAACGCCGATAACTCGGGTTCCTGACCGTTGCCGTTGCCCCTGCCTGCCTGTCTGTCCATGGTCTACATATACAGTCCAATAACAGGAAATGTTGCCATCTCTATACTTTTATCGCCTCCGCAGTGAAATCTTCCCTTGTTACTCTTTGTCGACGAGCGCTGATGGCTAGTGTCTCTGGCCATACCCCGGGGTATTTGCCTGTCTGACCTCATTTTATGGTATTATAACAGCTTAATTCTACCGTCTCTATAATTTCGATATCTTCGCCAAGAATGATAAAGTCTCCTTATAATCTCCAGGCTTATTGGTTAACGCCGATAACTCGGGTTTTTGACCGTTACCGTTGCCCCTGCCTGCCTGTCTGTCCATGGTCTACATATACAGTCCAATAACAGGAAATGTTGCCATCTCCATACTTTTATGGAAGTTTTCCCCGTCTGCCTGTCTGCCTCGCCATCACCTTCTGCACGATAACCGGCAACGCTGACGGCCCCACGCTGTTGTTATCTCCGTCATGGGGGTTGCGCTGTCTTAGCGTTTATTAGCTTCGCACTTAATAACTCGGGTGGCTGGCCAGAGCTGAGGTCGTTGACCCTACCTGTCTGTCTGACAGAGTTTAACTGCACGAATAACTTTTACTTCCTTAATCCTTGCAAGTGTCATGCCTCCGTTAAGGAACCTGTGGCTTTGCTCTCGCCAACAATTGCATGTCGAGAGGGTTTGAAGGAATTTGCATGAATGGGTATGTACATATCTGTGGATGGGGTGGGATTAAGATCTTGGCTTAGCAAAAGAAGCCATTCAACATTGAAAGATCTAGTTTGAGGTGATTGCAAAATGAGAACCCTTGCCTGGGTTAAAGTTGCGGATAGAATTCACGTTTTAGCTATCTGCAAATCTACGCTAGTTCAGCCGTAGATGGTCAATGGCCGCTGTCTGTGTCTCTGAAACTTCGCCTGTCGCACCAGATTCTGAGCAGCCGTCCCCAAGTTCACTGCCACCGTCTGGGTGTGCCGTGGAGTTGCATGTCTGGTATGACAATGAACCGTAACTTCCACCCACCATTAGTGAAGACGGCGAGACCACTGGGGACATTTGTACAGGAAGTATAAGCTAGACTTTGACGTCACTTCACGACGGGGCGGTTACTAGTCGTATTGGCGGCGGCTTTTCCGTAAAGAGGGGAGTTCGCAGGGGTGAGGCCATTGACCGTCTAAAATGTTGCAGTTATTCCATCAATCTTTCAACAATAATTCAATTGTTTCCAAGGACTTCGAATGATATACCATCTTTTAAGGATCTTTCAAGGACGTCCGATATCTTCCAACTTGTCAATGATCTTACAGTAATCTCAATAACCTCAAGCATCTCCATGTTCTTTTAAATCTCAAGGGCATCCAGGGTCTTCCAACGAAATGCCAAGGATCTTATAACGATCTCAAGAACCAGTGATTTCTGTTCGCACATAGAAATCTGTTGCCAATCGGTCGCCGTCCTGTGTAAGAGGGGCCTTGCAACAAAGATTTACTATTTACAGTTCGAATAGGTGAGTCCAATGAAAGTTAACGAATTTAGCAAATCTCTCACCAGTCAATGCCTTCCAACGATATCTCAATCTTCTTACAATGATATCGATTCTTTAAAGACCTCCAAGTTCTTGTAATGATATTTTAAGGACCTCCAAGCTTTTCCAATCATGTCTCAATGCTCGTACAAGGATCTCAAGATTCAATGATTTTTGTTCGCTCATTATTTGCCAATCTGCCTTCGTCCTGTGGTAGTCGATCGTTTGTGACATTGTCCCATCGCGAGTATGAACTCCTTGGGCACCTAAAGATTGTCACAGATATCATAATTCAGCCCCTGACCAAAGGTTTTGCCCATTTTGTCTAATGCAATTGAAGATGAATTCCATTTTGTCATGGAATACTCAAGACATGATGTTTTACGTACTAAGTTATTTACATGTCTCAAATCAAGTACAAGTTTTAAGAGTCTCGATGCTACAGTTCTTTTATTGGTACCTGTTGATTGTCACAGATATTTTAATTTAGCCCCTGACCAAAGTTTTTGCCCATTTTGTCATTGAATGCTCTAGATATGATGTATTACGTAATAAGTTATTCACATTTCTCCAATCAAGTACACGTTTTAAGAGTGTCGGTGCTACAGACTGTTTTGAGTATATATCTAAATGCAACAATCCCTACAATGCAAAAATAGGTAGATATTTAAACGACTGCTTTGTCTTTAGAAAAAATACCGAAACTACTGATTAGCCCCACTCGATTATAACACTATATCAAAAAACGTATGCTAGCCCTTGTTGTATTGTATTAGTAATTAGGATGTTAAGTTTTTTCTATACTTCTATTTCGTATCATATTTAAGAGTTGTTGCCATACTTGTTTTCCGTATACAATTGTCGTGCAATAAAGTTCTTATTATCATTATCATTAATAATTTATAAACGTTGTTACTACCACACGCCAGTGACACATGATTCTGTGTTGAAGGGCGACCCTTTGCATTAGAGGCGTGCACGACGAACTAGTCATGACAAATCTCCGGTAACGGCTGTCAACATTGATGAAAGATCACCGGCAGGAGCAATCACATTGCCAGTAGGCGTCTCCACAACGAATCAGATACACTTTCCGTAGTGACTATGACACATTCCCGAAGGGTGTGCGTATCTTATCCTGACGCTCTTAAGCCAAGATGTCTTTGGGTTTATCTTAAGGAAGTAGCTCTTAGGTCGCGAACGGTCTCACTAATTACCGAAAACACACAGTTTCGGTTAGAATAAACTTGTTTTCGGCTGTTTTTGGCTTGTAATCAGTTGTTTTCGGATTTTGCGTTGGGTTTGGGCTTGTTTTTTGGTTGTTTTCGGTAATATAAACTCGTCGCGATGATGCCTACACCACCCAAGGCAGTCCTCCCTACAAGTTAAAGCCTCAGTAATGATTCTGATGTATGTCACGTCCACTTCAAGAACGGTCGGGTATAATCTACAGGACAGCCATCCTGCTCGTATCAAAATAGTTTGGCGTTTTTGCTTGAGTTATCTAGAATTCTAGTGCATTTGCTTTTAACCTCAATAGTTAAGTGCTTAGATGAGTGGCCTCCTACGGCCTTGCACTGAGCAAAAAAGACTCCATATGACCAAGTCATTACTTCATGTACGTTACATTATGGGTATTACAATATACCCTTTTAGAACACTGCGGTCTTGTCAGAGATATTTTGTCATCCTTTTTTTTGCCTGAATCTGAAGGACTCTAATGTACCTCACGGGTTGGCTATGATTTACAGGACGACCGCTGCTCGTATGAAAGTGGTTTGGCGTTTCAAAAAGGAACGATTTCAATCTGCAACAAAGTCTTTTCTCTACCGGTGCTCAAAATCATACAACACTCTTCCATATCATATCAGAACATCTGTACCATCCACATTCAAAATACACATCAAAGACAGACTAAAAACGGACACAAACATTATGAACTGGTAGCAAATTGAAATTGATGTAAATATGTATCTATTATAAAATATTATATTATGTTATGTGTATGTGTTCCAATGTAATCTGTATGTTATGTGACTCGACCCAGGAAGAGTAGTGCAGTACACTTGTGTAATCACAAAGGATTCGTTTTACCAATAAACCAATAAACCAATGATTCTAATGTGCCTCACGGGTCGGCTATGATTTACAGGACAGCAACCCCGGCTCTTATCAAAGTAATTTGGCGCTTTGTTGGGCCTATCTATAACTCCAGTGCTTTTCCCTTAACCTCAATATACCTTAATCACTACGTTTTGTACGTAACATTATGGGTATTACAATATAACCTTTTAGTACACTGCGGTCTTGTCAATGATGTTTTCCTCATCCTTTTTTCCCTGCATCTGAATGATTCTAATGTACCTGACGTCCTCACGTAGATGTCCTCGTCACAAAAGGACGGCTATGATGTACAGGACAGCCACCAGCTTGTATTAGAGTGGTCTGGCGTTTTGTTGAATTCATTTATAATTCTATTACCTTTGAATCTTTAACCTCAATGAAAACTTAGTCACTACTTTCTGCACGTAACATTATGGTTATTACTATATACCTAACTTTGCATACCCTTTTAGTATACCGTGGTCGTGTCAGCGATGTTTTTCCTCTGCATCTGAATGACTCTAATGTACCTCACGTCCTAGTCACAAAAGGGACGGCTATGATTCACAGGACATCCACGCCGGCTCGTATCAAAGTAATTTGGCGTTTTTGTTGGATTTATCAATTCCAGTGCCCTCACTCTTAACCCCAATACAAACCTCCATATTGACGGTTTTATGCTGCCCTGAATCATAGCCGGTTGACCTACTGCATGTCTGTGAGCACCGTGCCATAACTAGACTATAACGTATATACGGCTTGCAATTGTGTCTGACGTTTTACATGATACCGTTTTATAATCAAATCTCAGACAGACAGTTAATGTCGTATAGAAGACGACCCCCGCTGCAGTAGTAAATGAGTCATCTTTATTGGCACTGATCCTGTATTACGGATGAAATTAAAACTGACAAATAAAAACTCAATGTGCGAGTCCTTTCTGTTTCTAAACCGTAGAAAAAAACCCTCCACAAACGGGAGAGTTAGCATACAGCTCTGTGAAGCTTTCGGTCCCTGTTACTGTATGTTGACAAACATGTACACAAAACTCAAAGATCAGTCTGATAATCTACCTCATATTACTTCACGCCACTCGGCCCACTGATCATCACCATCAGCGCTCATAATCCAGCTGTACCACTGAGTACCGTATCTCCTAAAGGTGTCAATGAAAGTCAGGGAAGGCAAATGATGTATACATTTTGTATCTCTTCAAAGTACTGAATGTGCTCTTTGCGACAAGAACAATGGCCACCGGACCATGGAGCCACGCCCCTTCCCACTATGAGGACTGCAGACCCTTCTAGTCGCCCCGGTGCACATCGGGAGAGCTAGAGCGATTTGAACTCTCAACCTCCGGGTCCACAGCAAGGGTCACTGACCACTGAGCCACAATTCTCCACCTTTAACACACTTTTTCGGCTATAATTTTCCTGCTGATGACTCCATCACGTTAGTTGCGTAGGAGAAGAGTCCAGGCCCAGGGCACTCCATCAGTCGGATGGATCACTCAGTTGGGTCTGGACTGGCACACACCCCAGATACAAAATTCACCGGGCACGGGGGTTAATAAAGGGTTATGTGTTTGTGTACGGTCCAAAGAACTAGTTCAAGTTTCAGAGACAAAAAAGCGATGTTTCTTTATCTTTGTTGTTCTCCAAAACGTTAACACAGTCGGTTATCACAGGTGGGGTGTTGTTTCTTTGCACTCGAAGGGATATTGTAGGGTGCAATTTACTGCAGCTCTCTCTTCAAGAATAATGAATGAAGACCTTTATTGTACATTCGTGCCCCAAGGGGCTAAATACAGGTCGTCTAACATAACCCTAACTAACATGCAAGTGACATAGACAGTATACAGTACATAGTTTTGATATACCTGGTAGACGAACGTGATAAGCTGACCTATTATAATCCAGTTGAGTCACCTTCTGTGTAATGTATGAACAGATCATGTTTCTTATACAAGGGTTTTCTAGACGCAACAAAGATATGAAAACTTACAAACCGCCCATCGAAGTTGGATATTCCATCTAACTTTAGTAATGAGTTTTCTAAAAATGACTCCATCACGTTAGTTGCGTGGCGACGAGGCCAGGCCCCGAACGCTTCATCAGACGGATGGATCACACAGTTGGAGCTGAACTGGCACAGACCCCAAATAAAGAACTCCCCTGGACACGGGGGTTAATAAGGGGCTATGTGCTTATGTACGGTCTAGGAAACTTCTTTGAGTTACACAAGTTCATGACCCAGCAATCAGAGACCCAAAATGTGTTCTCCTATTCTATAAATCTCATGATTAGCTCTCAGAGACCAAACATTTGTTATTTTCTTTTCTAAAGTTTCAATGCAATCTGTCGGTTATTACTTATAGAATTCGGAGCAGACATGTCATGAGAGAGTTCACCCAGAGCAGTCTTAGCAGACAACAAGACTGTGCGCACCTAGTCTCATTTGTTTCTAAACAGTTGTCATGTTCACCTTAAGAAACAACGAACTTAGTGACATGAAAGTTCATCTGAGTTTAAAAAAGTGAATCATGAAGAATTAACCGTTTTCCAGCTCAAAAATTAGACTCACCGGAAGTGTCGACCGAATCGGTCAGTCCTTTTCAGCCATCTGACCCGGTCACTCTGGACACGTGAATTTATGCAGCAAAGGGTCAAAGGTTGTGCGAAGTCGATCCCGCTCCCCGACTCGACCTGGTCTTCAAACGTACCGAAAAGTCGTCGGAATGTTCAGGGTAACTGGCCTACTTGTTTTGTAGGACTGTGAACGACCTTACATCATTCTCCGTACTAGAACTGTCCTGGTTGAGAAAAAAATCTTCAAACGTACAGAATGGTAGTTACTGGAATATTCAGGGTAACTGGCCTACTTGTTTTGTAGGACTGTGAACGACTTTACATAATTCTCCGTACTAGAACTGTCCTGGTTGAGAAAGGGTCTTCAAAAGGACCGAAAAGTCGTCGGAATGTTCTGGGTACCTGGCCTACTTGATTTGTAGGACTGTGAACGACCATACATCATTCTCCGTACTAAAACTGTCCTGGTCGAGAAAAAAAATCTTCAAACGTACCGAATAGTAGTTATTTGAATGTTCAGGGTAACTGGCCTACTTGTTTTGTACGACTGTGAACGACCTTACATCATTCTCCGTACTAGAACTGTCCTGGTTGAGAAAGGGTCTTCAAAAGGACCGAAAGTCGTTATTGGAGTGTTCTGGGTACCTGACCTACTTGTTTTGCAGGACTGTGAACGACCTTACATCATTCTCCGTACTAAAACTGTCCTGGTTGAGAAGAGGTCTTCAAACGTACTGACTAGTCGTTATTGGAATGTTCAGGGTAACTGGGCTACTTGTTTCGCAGGACTGTGAACGCCCTAACATAACTCCCCGTACTAGAACTGTTCGTGACCTTATGCAATCCTCCGCATTTAGATGATGAGGTTCCCCGTGCCGAGAGGCGGCAGACGACTCTATCAGCGGGGGCCAGCCTGCCCGGCGTCGTTACCGCAAGTCTCACAGTCGGACCCGAACTGGCACACATCCCAGAAAACGTATGTCTCAACGGATTTTTTACTTTGCTTTTTGACAGACAAGGACACTACACTCAAGTTGTTCATAACTTTACCTTTATCTGTTTACTTACTTTACCCTTTCATAAACAGACAACTCTCAGGTTGTGAAAAAATAACTTTGTTCACTAGTGACTCACCAGCCTGATGAAACTATTCACAAAGACCGACCACCCAATTCGGCAACTCAAACTACTGCTTGTATAATAAAAACTCCCCAAACTTTTACAGCCCCCTCCCCCCTCGGCGTTCCCTACAGCAATAATCACCACCTATATCCCACAGCCGGCCAACAATAGCGGTGACTTCTGCCCTTTCACGCCGCTCATCTCCCGTGCTCTGCACATGTCCGCGGGGTAACCCATCCCGATCCGCCAACACGACTGACTTTTCAAACCTCATTCCAAGACGTTTCCACTTACCGCTGACGGCCGTCCGGAGGCAAATTACGTTCGGAGAAAGTGAAAGTGCGATGGACCGCTCACGGCGTCCCCCCTGAGGTAAAAGTGAAAGCGGTATTACCTGATCGAAAACTCATCTTCGTCAAATAGGCTGCTCCAAAAAAATTTGTGGAGGGGGGGTGGAAGAGGTACGAAATCGGGTTTTGTCCCTACCCTAGCTCCAATCCAGAAATTGGCCAACCCCCCCCCCCTAGTTCCTAATCCAAAATTGCACAAGCCCTCCCTGGTTCCTAATCCAGATGCTTGAACCCTACCCCCCTTCCAATCCAGCCTCTTCCACCCCCCTTTTCAACTATTTTTTGGAACAGCCCAATCTGAGCAGATGACGAGCGGTGTGTCCGCGCGGGCGGTTATTACTGACCGGGCCGTGAAATAAGCTATCGGATTACGGCGGGAAATTCACATCTCATTTCTCCCAATCTTCCCGCTAATAATGGCACTTCTCGCCGCCGGGGGGACGGAGGGCGTGACGTCAGCGCTACATGAAGGGCGCCTTAGCAACGCCCTGGAGACGGGAAGCAGACCGTGTGATGAGCGCCGTACATGTGAGGGGGGGGGGGGCTGGAGGGTAGTTGGAGCAAGGACGAAGCGCCAAGGTTAAAAGTAACCATTGAGAAAAACTTTTCTGAGTCAGAGTTGAACTGCAATTGCCAACACAAAAGTCCGAAAATTGAATCTTGTTGCTCATACCGCCGCCGACAGCACTCTGGCGCTTCCTGGCGAAAGTTTGTCATAAATTTCTCTTTGCTTTTATCGCCGTGGGAGCAATATTGGAGCACACAATATCGATATGTAGTAAGTAATTAACCGTACATTATCAGTATTCAGCTACACAATATCAAAATGTAGTTGCAGTATATTGATATCTAGCTACCCAATATAAATAATTTACCGTACAGTATCAACATTGTCGACTGAGGATTATGATTATCAATATCTAGCTATATGATATGATATCAGTATTTAACTACGCAACATCAATATCAAGTTGCAAGATATTATCATCTAGTTACACAATATGAATAATTGACCGTACAATATCAATATTGTCGACTGATGATTATGATCAATATTTAGCTACACAATATCAATATTTAGCTACACAATATCAATATTTAGCTACAGAATATCAATACCAACATCATTCAGACGCTCTGGTGTCAGGGCGAGATCAACACACGCGTAACCTGATACCTTGTTCCCGAACCCTGTTCCATGACATAATCGATACCCGAAAGGGTCGCGAACGAATGTCTACATGACAAGAAATCTATTTCAATTTCATGAACTTGGAGAAGCAAGAAACCGTGTCAATGGTGAAGCATCTAGCGCTCCATTTATGCGTCCTTAATTTTTGTCTCGTGTGTGTTGTGTAGTATTTCATACTGACAAGGAATGATGTATGTACATGGCTGATTGCATTTCGTGCTTGAATGACTGTCTACATGATGAAAAAAGCCCATGTCAATTCCGTGAACTTGAAGGAAAGGAACCTTTCAAGCTTGGATTTTAACTCTATTGATGTGTTCTCAAACTTAATTTTTGTCTCCGATTTACGCATATACCCGACTAATTTAATTGTTGGTTGAATGACTGTCTACGTGATAGAATTCCATATCAATTCGGTGAACTTGAAGCAGAGGAACCTTTCAAGCTGTGATCTGATGAAACTCTATTGAAGCGTCCTTAAAACTAATTTCTGTCGAGGCTTTATGTATGCCACTTTACTAGCAATTGTATTACACAATGTAGTATAGCTTTACGCATTTCCCCAACCGATTGTATTTATTGATTGAATGACTGCCTGCAAGAACTATAAGGAAAGGACCCTTACAAGCTGGGGTCTGAAAATCTATTGATGTGTTTTCAAACCTAATTTCTGTCGACATTCTACGCAATGCCATGTGCGCGACCAATTGTGTTACACAATGTGGCGCGACAAATCAGGGGAATTTCTTATGTACATCGCCACATCGGCGGACCGAAAATCGATTTACTCGGAGAACGTTTCCCCCGGTAGCAGTCTAGTAAAAGGACACGCAGAAACAATATTCGATTTCACAGTGAAACCTGATTACCTCTTCACTTTCTCTTTTCTACAGGTTTGCGGAAACATTTCCCCTGAAAGGGGACATCTAGTGATGTCAACACGGGGAACAATGGCTTCTTCTTCTCCACTCAGCCCTGTCCTCCATCAGTGAGCGAAGTTCAGCTGTGGTGATACTACTGAGCCCAGCATCACTTCTCAAGTTTGTTGATACCTTCCCCAGTGTACCGAAAGGGGCGAAAACGTGCCGGCCGGCGGGAACCGGAGAACTTAACCGGGAGGAAGCTCCACAAGGGCGGATTCTGATGAGGGCGGGGAAGAAGTTTCAGGCACCTTCATCAGTGTACCGAAAGTGGCGAAAACGCGCCGGCCGGTGGGAACCGGAGAACTTAGGCGGGAGGAAGCTCCACAAAGGCGGATTCTGAGGACGCGGAGAAACAAGATTCGAGTTCACAGTAAAACCTGATCACCTATTCACTATCTCTTAACTGCAGGTTTGCGGAAACATTTCCCAGCGATCCGAAAGGGGCGGAAACGTGCCGGCCGGCGGGAACCGGAGAACTTAGACGGGAGGAAGCTCCACAAAGGCGGATTCTGAGGGCGGGGAAGAAGCATCGGAGTCTTCCCGCGGCAATCATTGTCCTCCGATTGGCTCATCAATAACGGCGACTATCTAAGGAGCCTTTAAGACGGTGGAGATGAGAGGTCGCTCCTTGGAAGTGCTAGTGCTGATGCCTAGGGGGATTTTCATTTACGGATTGCAAACGATCTAAACGTGTCGCAGGTCCGGTGATCCGTTTGATACAGCCGCGGGGAAGGGCACTGACCTCGGCAGTTCATCGAACGCGCGAGGGTTACTCACCAGTTTGGGCTTACACGGATAGTCTTACATCACATAAAAGTCTCAAAGGAAAAGGAGTTTTCAAGACGTGACAGACAACGATGATTAGAAGCCGTTCCCGTCCTTGAGAGTTTCTTAATTAAAATTTGACTGTATATATATTGGATTCTGGAATCCCTGGCGGATTTATCCCATCCTGTTTTCTTCCGAAGAGTGACACTTTGGAGTGATGAACATTTCTTCAGACATCGACAACTTTTCCCCCAATTATGACCTTGCTATGAGCGGTTAGCGTTGAAACCTCCATCCGACCTTCCCTACAAGCAGACCACAGCCCTAATCAGCGCGGTATGATTACTCCCTCCGTCCGTCACCGCGCCTGACAGCTGGGTTGCTCACCGCTGCGGGCTGACAGCTAATATCGCAACACGCCTCATCCATCGCGTAATCGGATTAAGTCCCCGACTCTACATTCCCGGAGAACATTCCCGGAGGGGGCGACTTTTAATAACAACTTGTCAGTCCCGCCGCGGAGCCGCGAGATTGATTCCGCCGGGGGCGCGGGATTATCACGCCTGCTGAGGCCGACACCGGCCCGAAATGAAAAACGAAATTGCGGGCCGCTTCAGCCAGCCGGAAAGCCGGGAAAATTTGACGAGCTAAGTCTGACTTCAGCCCCCCCGGGCGTTCCGTTTCCGCGATCACGTGGCCTGCACGTGACGAGGTGACGTAGGAGGAGGGTTATCCTCGTGAGGACACGGAGCGATAAAACACGCCTTCTCGGATTACAGGTCTAGTTCACGTGCCGACATCACGGTGGGATGAAACCCGCAGAACGGTGGTGCCTTTGACAACATAAAACTAACTTGTTCGTGACTTTGTTGCGTTTTAGGACTAGTTCACGAAGAGACGAGAGTGAGAGTGAGCTATGGCCTTCAACATCACCTGCCAGCTGACGGCCGCGCCTAACGGCAGCTCCCCGCTCGAGCTGCTCCTGCCGTGCAACGCCACCGGGGCGCCGGACGGGTGGTCGGCGGGCAGCCTCGAACCCGACGGCCGCCTGTGGAGGTACACCACCACGGCGGTGTGGAAGGACACGGCGCTCGGGATCGTCCTGGCCTGCCTGTGCCTGGTCACCTGCGTCGGCAACGCCATGGTGCTGCACGCCGTGCGGACCAACAAGGAACTGCAGACGGTTAGCAACTTCTTCATCGTGAGCCTGGCGGTGTCGGACCTGGTGGTGGGGACGGGCGTCATGTCGCTCAGCACCGCCTACATCCTGGCCGAGGAGTGGCGCTTTGGGCTCGCGCTCTGTCAGGTACGTGTCGCTCTGTCAGGTACGTCGCAAGCGCTTTGTAAGGCACGTCATAGGCGCTTTTCCAGATACGTGTCGCTTCGGCTCGCGCTCTGTTAGGTGGGTAGCGCTTCGGCGGACGCTGTGTCAGGTACGTGTCGCTTCGGGCTTGCGCTCTGTCAGGTGGGTAGCGCTCTGTCAGGCACGTGGCGCTCTGTCAGGTACGTGTCGCTCTGTCAGGTATGTCACAGGTGCTTTGTCCGGCACGTAACACGCGCTCTGTCAGGTACGTCATAGGCGCTTTTTCAGATACGTGGCGCTTCGGGCTCGCGCTCTGTCAGGTGGGTAGCGCTTCGGCTGGCGGTCTGTCAGGTTTTAAAAGGTGCCTTAAGCTTGTTAGGTACGTCATAGGTGCTTTTCCAGATACGTCAAAGGCGCTCTGTCAGGTGCGTCGAAGGCGCTCTGTCAGGTATGCTCTGTCAGGTGCGTGTCGCTTCGGGCTCGCGCTCTGTCAGGTATGCTCTGTCAGGTATGCTCTGTCAGGTATGCTCTGTCAGGTATGCTCTGTCAGGTATGCTCTGGCAGGTGCGTCGAAGGCGCTCTGTCAGGTACGCTCTGTCAGGTGCATGTCGCTGTGGGCTGGCGGTCTGTCAGGTGGGTAGCGCTTCGGCGGACGCTGTCAGGGAGGTGGCGCTTCCGTTGGTGCTCTGTCAGGTACGTGGCGCTTCGGACTCGCGCTCTGTTAGGTATGTCACAGGCGCTCTGTCAGGTACGTGGCGCTTCGATGGGCCCTCTGTCAGGGGGACAACAGTGATATACGAAACAAACTAGAATAATGAATTAATGAAAGACCTTTCTTGTACATTCGTGCTGGGTACGGTTGAATGGGGTATCTTCCTAACTCCGCCCTTGACGCAAGGTTACAGGCTGTTTACTGGGATTGTTTGCAGGATTTGAGATGGACGGAAATAATGCAGACCCAGACAATTCAGGGCACGTTCAGGCTAGTCCCGATCACGATGAACACTCAAAATCTGTCTCTTTCTCGCAAAGTCGCCAGGAAAGTTTTGGAGTCGCATATATCTGTAAAAAGTAAACAGCCGACCAGATACAATCTCCAAGTTATAAAAAGTTATCTTATACTCACAAATTTTCGACTTTCTCTAACCCTCCTTCAGTGCGACAGGCGGTCTCACAGTAAAGGACAACTCCAGCCCCCTGTCGTGCTTTCTCATTAAAAACGGATCCTCGGTAACTACTTTTATAAGCATGACGGATTTTACAGGCGCAAAGCGTTTTACTGTCGTCTCTGCCGCTGGTTATCGCAGACGTGAACGTCACGTTGATGGGCCTTTATTATCCACGGTTACGGTTGGTTATAAGGGGGTCTGTATGGGGGAATCCTGGCAACGCTTAATGCTAAACTTATTAGGGACGGGACGGTAAATTTAGGAGGACTGAAAACGCCTAACGTGAACTTGGCTTGGGTAGTTTGCCGAAAACGCTTGAGGTTGAACCAAAGGGGCCGGGGTGGATATGATTTCATAAAATATAGCTCGCTACGCCTCAGAAAAAGAATACATGCAGACCCTCCTATAATTACTTGTCTGTTGACGACACACGACAGGGACGATAGGGGGGCTTTGCAGGCCGATACTTTACCATCTGTAGATGAAATTTATTATTTACGTGTTGGGTTGGTGAAAAAAATTTGAATAATATATGAACTTCATGACATGAGACTGGTGAAAAGGGCATCTTTTGAAGCTTAGAATGACAGATTTAACGACGAAACTTAACAGCATGGGCTCCCACACAATGAGCGGGACCGAGCAACATTTAAAGCTGGGGAAGGTCTTGAAAATCACACATTTTATATTAGCATATTATATAGACGCTACTACATATATGATTTACAGACAAACTACTAGTATAATTACAATCTGCAGTCAACGAAAGTTAAGAAGCTTTTATTTTACCATCAAAACTTAACGTTGAATTAGAATGGGCTGGCTATGATTAACGTTGCATCGAAGTAGCTCGCAACGCCTCACGGAAAAAGGCATGTAGACCTTCCTATAACTACCTATCTGTGGACGCCGCAGACAGGGAGGGTAGGAAAGTTTACAAGCTTTCATTTTACTATCAAGGCTTAACGTTGACATATAGCAGGCTGGCTATGATAAACGGTGAAATAGCTCGCTACGTCTCATGGTTTATTGGTTTATTGGTAAAACGACTCCATTAGTGAGTACACAAGTGTACTTTACTACTCTTCCTGGAGTCACATAACATCTGTATCTGTATCTGTATCTATATAGCCGGTATAACCGCCATCAGGCGTAACACACCAGCTTCGCAGGCACGCGGCGCGGCAGCAGCTGGTCATATTACACCGAACGGTCTGTTACACCTAGTCTTTGCATATCTGACTGCAACCGTTCTTTAAAGCTACTTAGTGATGAAGCTCCTACAGTACTTGATGACAACGAGTTCCATTCTACTATGGTTCTCGGGAAATACGAATTTTTGAACACGTCAATCCTTGGCTGATAACTCTGGTACTTAAAAGCATGACTATTTCTGGTCCTCTTCTGAGCTGGCATTAGATACTTATCAGACGGTACGTCCACAAGTTTATTAGTCATCTTGTACATCATGCAAAGTCTGGACATTGTTCTCCTGTCCTCAAGTGACATCCATTGCAGATCTGCTTTCATTTTTGTTACACTGGCGCCCCTTTCATAGTTGTTCGTGCAGAATCTGTCAGCTTGGTTCTGCACCCTCTCCAGTTTATCTATATCCTTCTTTGTGTATGGATCCCAAACTGTTGCAGCATATTCAAGGTTTGGTCTTACTAGAGACGTGTATGCAAGTGATTTTACCTTTGCTGGGCATGCCCACAAATTACGTTTGATCACTCCCAATGTCTGTTTAGCCTTAGTTGTTACTTTGTTGATATGGGTGTTCCACTTTAGCCCCGTTGTTAATGTAACGCCTAGGTACGGGTGGCTCTTTGCTGTTGCTAGAGCCTGTCCACAGAACTGGTAGGTGGTTACAATTGGGTTTCGTTTGTTTGTTATATGCATGTTTTACTAGGGATGTGCAAGTTCATCGTGTGCTTTATTTTGTCTTTAAAATCATCCCACTTCTGTGTCACGGACATATCCTCGGTTCGTTTGTTAAAGTTCGTTGCATAATCACTTAGGTCACTCTTGATGGCCGGTTCATCAGCTTTAGTTCGAATGTACACTTTTCTCTTGGGTTTCCTGTTTTGTTTGGGTGCAAGGTTGACATCCACCAATACCATGTCGTGGTCACTTATTCCAGGAACTACTGTGGTCTTTTCGATTATGTTTGGGTTATTAACTAAGACCAGGTCCAAAAGATTACCATTCCTAGTGGGCTCTTGAACTGTTTGGAATAAGCCATGGTTATCCACTAAGTGCAGTAGCTTCTGTGCCTGTCCTGAATTGCTCTGAGTGTTATCTGTAGTGCTAGCATCCCAATTTATACCAGGTGTGTTAAAGTCTCCAAGAATGATCACGTTGTCAGAGTTGATTTTAGGTCCCATCTTACTTATGGACTTGTCCAGTTCATCCAGGCTATTGCCCTGGTCCGATGGAGGTCTATAGTATGTACCAATCATTAGTGGTTTCTTTCCTGCTAGTTGAGTCTGTGTCCAAATGATCTCACAGTCTGTGTCTAGATCTGGCCTGTGTGTGACAATCAAATCATCCCTGTTAACCTGGAATACACCACCTCCAGGGCCAGTCTGTCTATCTTTACGGTGAGCTATGTAGTTGTCAGGGAATATCTCACTGCTTGCTATGTCTTGATTGAGCCATGACTCTGTGCCTGCTATTATATCTGGTTTGTACGTGTCAATTACAGTCGCCAGTTCGGCTTTTTTGTTTCGAATACTCTGGCAGTTTACCAGTAAGAGTTTACCATTGGTCTTTTTGAAACCACGACCCCTCATATTGGGGTTACCCTGCTTAGATCTAAGTGGAGTGGATGTAGCAACCGGGGAGTCATCTGTCAAGCTTGCACTAGAGCTCAGTGTATCAAATGAGTTTACTGAATGAAAAGTATCATCAGTTATGTCAAACATAGCTGATGCAAAGTTTGGTATGCCACAGTCACAGCAAATCCACGAGTATGATTGGTGTGTTTCTAATGCAGTATACACCTGAGAACATAGCTCAATGCAGTCTTTATGATACCATTTATCGCAGCCGTCACAACAAATTGCAGTATGGGTATGTTGTACAGCTTTGTTACAGCTCCCGCAGGGAAACTTTGGCGGTCTAGGCCCAGGATTTATCTCGACATCTCCACTTAGAAGCAAAATCATAATCAATGATAACTTTGTACTATCATTGTGCATCATTATTTTCTTGTGTCCGAAATGAGTCCCATTCACCCCACTGTGCTTAATCATAAAGGCAAACGTGGCCCAGTCAGAGGTGCAGTCAGTTCTGAAGTCGCATGTGACATGTACGTCCTTTATCTCGTGTTTGTCTATTGGCTGTGCTCCTGGCTGAGCCTTGCCAAGCATCAGACAAAGGGCCAGGAAAATGCAAGTGTAATGGAGTTCCATTTTGTTATTGAAAAATTATCACCCACACAGACGTATGCCACACAGGTTTCTACCACACTAGCTGTACCAACACAACAGGTTTACACCACACAGGTTGTACGAACACAACAGGTTTACACCACACTGATTTCCGCCACACTGGCTGTACCAACACAACAGGTTTACACTACACAGGTTCCCGCCACACTGGCTGTACCACCACCTGTTTACTTTACACAGGTATCCGCCACACTGGCTGTACCACCACCTGTTTACTTTACACAGGTTACCGCCTCACTGGCTGTACCACCACCTGTTTACTTTACACAGGTTACCGCCTCACTGGCTGTGCCACCACCTGTTTACTTTACACAGGTATCCGCCACACTGGCTGTACCACCACCTGTTTACTTTACACAGGTCTCCGCCTTACTGGCTGTATCACCACCTGTTTACTTTACACAGGTCTCCGCCTTACTGGCTGTATCACCACCTGTTTACTTTACACAGGTCTCCGCCTTACTGGCTGTATCACCACCTGTTTACTTTACACAGGTCTCCGCCTTACTGGCTGTATCACCACCTGTTTACTTTACACAGGTATCCGCCTCACTGGCTGTACCACCACCGGTTTACAATACACAGATTTCCACCACGCAAGTTTCCGCCACACAGGTATCCGCCACACTGGCTATACCACCACACAGGTTTACAGTACACAGATTTACACCACACAGGTTTAACGTTACACCACACCGGGTTACACTACACAGAATCTACCGTATACCGCGGCCGCTGGCACGCAGTTTCCACCAAGCAGTTTTCTACACCACACAAGTTTACACCACAAAATCAGAACAAACAACGTATGAACTCCAATTAAGTAGGTAATTACTATGGCACATTGCATTGAAACACATACACATAACATTACATAATTTATACATGTTTACATCAATTTCAATTTGCTACCAGTTCATAATGTTTGTGCCCGTTTTCATTTTGTCTTTGATGAGTATTTCGAATGAGGATGGAACAGATGATGTGATGTGGAAGAGTACTAGTATTTTAGGATTTTGTGCACCGGTACAGGAAAGACTTTGTTGCAGATGTTGTTCTTGGTTTGGGTAGTTTGAAATCATTCCGTTTTGCAGATCTTGTGCTGTATCTGTATCTATATAGCCGGTATAACCACCATTAGGCGTAACACACCAGCTTCGCAGGCACGCGGCGCAGCAGCAGCTGGTCACATTACACCGAACGGTCTGTTACACCTAGTCTTTGCATATCTGACTGCAACCGTTCTTTAAAGCTACTTAGTGAGGAAGGTCCTACAGTACTTGATGACAACGAGTTCCATTCTACGATGGTTCTCGGGAAATACGAATTTTTGAACACATCAATCCTTGGCTGATAACTCTGGTACTTAAAAGCATGACTATTAAGTGTGTTGGTGAGATACGAGACGGAAAGAAATCCTGCAGACCCTTATATAACTACCTGTCTGTTGACAGCGCACGACAGGGAGGGTAGGAAAGTTTACAAGCTAAGAATCTTTTACTTTACCATCAAAGCTTAGAGTTGAATTACAGGGGGCTGGCTATGATTAACGGTGAATCAGAACAGCTCGCTACGCTTCACGGAACGAAAGCACGCAAATCCTTCTATAACTACGTGTATATGGACGACGCACGACGTGGAGAGTAGGAAAGTTAACAAGCTTTCATTTTACCATCAAGGCTTAACGTTGAATTACAGCAGGCTGGCTATTATTAACGGTGAAGTAGCTCGCTACGCCTCACGGAAAGAAATCCTGCAGACCCTCCCATAAGCACTTATGTATATGGACGCCGCACGACATGGAGAGTATGAAACTTTGCAAGCTTTTTATTTTACCATCAAAGCTTAAAGTTGAATTACAGCATGCAGGCTGGCTATGATTAACGGTATAGTGGCCATGGCTCGCTACGTCTCATGGGAAGATATTCTACCGACCCTCCCATAACTACCTGTCTATGGATACCGCACGACAGGGAGGATAGGGAAGTTAACAAGCTAAAAAGCTTTGACTTTACCATCAAAGCTTAAAGTTGAATTACAAGGGGCTGGCTATTAGGGGTGGGTACCGGTACAAACAATTCAGGTCCGGTCCAGGTCCAGGTCCAGAGGGTCAGGTCCAGGTCCGGACCTGTACCTGTACCTGATTATAGTAGTGTCGCAGTACATCATATTTTGGAGAGCGAGACACACGCAAAAGTCTCCAAACGTCATGTCTGGAACGATATAATTTCTTAGGTTTGCACTTTGTCTCAAAATTATGATTATACTCTTCTCGCCGTCTGTTTACTATTCCTTTAAGTGTTTCTAGGTATAATTCACAGCTAACGTCTTCGAAAACGAAGTTAAATCTGCTGTTTTGTATTTTCTTAGACCAGTTATGTGGCCGCCTGGTACTATGAATTTTCTAATCGGTCCATAGGCCGGTCCACTGATTTTTTACGGACCGGTTTTTTTGGACCGGTCCATTAAGAAATACCGGTTTTGTACCGGTACACGGTACCGGTACCCACCCCTACTGGCTATGATTAACGGTGCATCAGATTAGCTTGCTACGGCTCATGGAAAAAGGCATGCAGACCTTCCAATAACAACCTGTCTATAGACGTCGCACAACATTGAGAGTATGAAAGTTTACAAGCTTTTATTTTACCATCAAAGCTTAAAGTTGAATTACAGCGGACCGGCTATGATTAACGGTGCATCAAAGTGGCTCGCAACGCCGCATGTAGACCTTCCTATAACTGTAGACGCCGCACGACAGGGAGGGTAGGAAAGTTTACAGGCCGATACTTTACCATCTGTAGGGAGGGGATGGGGAGGAAAACAGATGTGTGTAAAACCAGCCATCCTTACGTTCACGGATTTCTACAGACATCGGAAGACGGAGAAAGGAAACTTTACAAGCTGATACTTAATCATATTTCTTCTCCGTGAATGCTTAGGTCACATTTCCAAAGCGGGGCCCGGTCGGGCAGTTTGCGGGAACGAAAAATAGGATATAGAAGACAAAATAATCTTACAATTACCATATACACGGCGTCTATTTGTTAGTTCTGAATTAAAATAATACGCCCCAAAATAGCCCGGCAGCCGCAGGGTGCCCCACGGGGCCACGTAGGGGCCACGCCCGAAAGTGCCAAAAAACCAGCTCGTGACCTACCTGGCGGGACCCATTTTTTCCAATTGGGACCTAAGCATAACACGATACGAGCCGTTATTCCAAATTCAGCATTCATTCTGCTTAAGCTTGTGATGTACATGTCGGCTACAAACGGAACGAACGACCCAATTGCTGTTTCTTATTGTTATTGTACTTGTCTATGTAAGTTGTAATTTTTATTTCCAGAGGTGATGTTTAATATTAGCTTTAGCTAGAGTGCATCACCTCTGTGTCCTGTATATTCTTCTGTTGTTTAATAATAAAAAACGGAACGAAAACTATCAATATGCATGACCTTAAAAGAGGACAAAACAGAAATTCACGAAGAGGAAAAAGACTTTTCAAAGAAACATGTACAGTACAAGTACAATAGAAATGATTGATGATGTGAGAATACAAACAGAGCCATCACTCCCCCACAGCGCTCTGTTTCTTGAGTCGTTGTTTCTATTTTAAGACGTTAACAAGGATTTACGGAGCGACCTTCCATCCACCCCCCTGTCCATGACGTAACGGAAGTCGATACCCATAACTCAGGGCGCCGACAGTGCAGCTCAAACCCTCCATCCTCAGCTTCCAAACCACTTCCAACCTTCAGACGGGGGATAAAAATACTTCTTTATCGATGTCTTCGTCTATCTGAGCATTTATAACCGCGCCCAGTGGCGGAAAGATGTCTCGGAAAACTTTCAATCTCCCCGTAATGAGGGCTAACGGTGGGTCTGGATGGTCGATGGCGACATCAGATCAGATTTCGCTGTAATTATGTCGGAGTTCCTAAGATCCTGCTATGGGTTACTGCAGGGCAAATGTTTTGTACCTGCGCCTCGCCGAAGGAAAATCGTCTAGAAAACTTCAAAATATTCTCCGTAACCACCTTTTATGGTGCATTTGAATGAAGAATGTCGACATTAACTGAGATCGTACTATAATAATGTCGGTATCCTACAGCTCTAGCTATGGTGTGATTTATGTCGGCAAGGTTAAGCGTGCAACTGACGGCGGAAAACCTTTAAACTTGGAATTCCATGAAATTCGTCATCGGCAATTCCAGTGAGTTTGAATGGTCAATGGCGACATTAGCTGAAATTTTGTCGGATTTCCTCAAACTCCCTCTACGGCTTGCCTTCAGGGCAAGTTTCAAACGTGCATCCGTCGGTGGAGAACTATCTGGAAAGATATTGAATTCTTTGCCGTAAACAGAGCTAACAGTGTGATTGGATGGTCCATGGCAACATTAGCCGAAATGTCGTTGCCATCATGTCTGATCCCGCTATGGTTTGCTTGAGGGCAAGTTTTTCCAGGCTTTGTAGCTGCGCTCCGCCTGCGAAAAACGGTCTGGAAAACATCACATTATTCGCCGAAACCGACTTTTATGATGCGTTTGAATGAAGAATGTCGACATTAGCTGAGATCTTACTAAAATCACGTCTGTATCCTACAGCTCCAGCTATTACGTGATTAAAGTTGGCAAGGTTTAAACGTGCACCCGACGGCAAGTTAAAACCTTAAGTTAAAATTTGGCAAACATTAGATTCTTCACCGTCATCAGGCTCTGGCTGATGGAATGTTTGACGAGACCGTTGCCAACTCTTACTGAGGCATTTTGACAGTAGCCGAGGCTTTACTCCAATCATTTAGTTGTGCTAAAACTCTTGTTCACTCCTGTGCAGCTGATTTCTAGGGCCATTTTGCAAGCAGAAGGGATGTATTCGTGAGCCTCTACAGGCGTAAAACGGTCTCAAAAACATGAAATGCTTCACCGTAACAAACTTTTACGGTGCGTTTGGATATTCTGAGACGACATTAGAAGAGATTTTACGTCGGGTTTGCTACTACTCCCGCTACAGTCTGCTTTAGGGAAAGCTTCAAACGTGCGCCCGACTGCGGGAATCTGTCTGGGAAAATATTGAATTCCCATACATAACGAGAGCTTGCGGAGCTTTTGGATCGTCGATGGCAACATTACCTGAGATTTAGTCTAATCGTGTCGGATTTCCTCAAACTCCCTCCTTGGGCGAGGTTTTTCCCGGCTTTATACTCGCTCCCACCGGCGGAAAACCGACTGGAAAGCATAAAATCCGTCCCCATCAGCGAAACTTTAGATAGTCGACTAGTCTAGGGTGACATTAGCTGAGGTTTTACGCTGAGAAAAATATAGACTTCGTTTCGTAAAAACCTCTTATGGGGCAGGTGTATCTTCAAAGGCGACATGAGCTGAGATTTTACTCTAGTTATGTCGGATTTCCTAAAGCTCCGCTATGGTTTGCTTAAGGGCCAGTTTTACCGGCTTTGCTTGCTTGCCCGCTGGCTGAAAGACGTCTGGGAAAATATCGAGTTCTTCCTTATGGGGGGTTGGATCCTCTAGGGCGACATGAGCTGAGATTCTACTCTAGCTACGTCGGACTACAGAAATCTCCCGCTGTGGTTTGCTTTAGGACCAGTTTTACCGGCATTCATTTGCTTGCTTGCAAGTGTTCTTTTGGTAACGACCTCTTATGGCGGTTGAATATTCTAGGGCGACATGAGTTTAAAGTGTTCTCTAGTTAAGTCTGATTGCAGAAAACTCACGCTGTGGCTTGCTTTATGCTATGGTCCCATTTCCAAACCGGGGCCCGTCCGGGCTGTTTGCGGGAAAGAAAAATAAAAGTGAATGTTAAGGAATAACGGTTACACAAATTATGCTCATGATGACTTACGGTTTGTGTGTTTTGTTGTCTTTTGTGTAATACCTTTCGTACCTTCAAACTGCCCGGGCGGGCCCAGGATTTGGAAATGTGCGTGACCAAAGCATTAAAGTGAGATTTTCCGAATTTAACCAAGTCAAAGAAAGTCTTTTGGAAGAATGTCAAAACTTTCCTCACAACCAACTTTCATGGTGCGTTCGGCTCTCCTCCAGCAACATTACTGATCCTTTAGGGTTTGCTAAAACTCCCGATATGATGTGCTTTTAGTCGAGCTTTTCCTGCTCCTTTACAAGCAACCGCCGGCTGAAAATGGTCTTTACTGTAATGTAGTCGACTCAGGATATGACTTTTGCTTCAATTTTCTCGTCTCCGCACGCTTTTAAAATAATATAGTCTCCTCCGTGAGTTATGGGGGTGGATCATCTGTAGTGAGAGTTTACTCCATGTCGGATTTTCAGAAACTCCGGCTATGTTGTGCTTTAGGGCGAGTTTTTTTATTGGCTTTAAACAAGCAACTGCCGGCGGAAAATCTTGTAGGAAAATATCGAATTCCCCTCCACAGCCGGCTAGTTTGATGCATTTGAATTATCTATCATGCACACATTAGCTGGGATGTCAGAATCCTAAACTCCCTGATGCCGAACTGGCTTAACGGTAATCTAGTCGTCTGAGGATATAACTTTTGATTCCATTTACCGCCTCTGCCCGCTTTTAACGTAAACCGCGTTGTCTCCCGGACCGCCCACAGCGCGCCGCAGATCGATGGTTAGTTGTTGCCTGATCAAATCCGCCATGCCGGAGCTTTATGGGCGCTGATTTAATAGAATTTGTCACGGATCTCAATAATCCGTCAGATGATATTTCATTGCTTTTACGAGGATCTTCCATTCTTTGTGCTAGAATATCTTTGACAGACACCAAACGCTGCCATTATATCTAATTTCTCTACATGAAGGCCCAAAAGTTTCAATGCACCTAAAAACAGCAATTTCATTTTGTTTGTAATTTGTGTTACTTGTTGTGTATCTTCGTCCTTTGTTTTTAAAAATAAGCCAATGGCTTCCGTATGTCGTCACAGTGTTGGACGTGTTGTACGAAATTCAGCATTCTTGTGGCAAATTAGGTTGTCTAGTGGGGTCGTTAGGCGTAACGGCAGGGTGTTCGACTCAGAACCAAGAAGTCCCGAGTTCGAATCTCCCTGACGCCACCGATGTTGTGCCCTTGGGAAAGGCACTTTACACGACTTTCCTCACTTCGCCCAGGTGTATAAAAATTAAAATGGGTATGTTGTTATCTGTACGTGGCACTGTTAATATAAATTATAAAAACTTGAGTGCAGTGCCACGTCGTCCTTGTCTGTCAAAAAACGAAAAAAAAAATTAGGTTGTCGTACATCCTTGTCCATGTTCAGTTCTGTCACACACCCCGATCAATCGATCGCTTTGAAACTCAGATTCGAATCAGCCATGCCATAGAACGTATCCGTGATTTAACGTTTAAAAATAATTTCTACTACTTTTCTTTAACCATTGTATCGCGGATACTTTCTATCACTTCCAAAGTGCCAAAATTGTCAATCAGAAAACATATTTTGGAAGCTGACACCTTACAGCATCTCACTGGCGAGTTTGTTTTGTCAGATTTAGTCGTTAACGCAACTTAGGGTTAAAAAGCAATTTTTCGGGACATGGCTGATTCGAATATGAGTTTCAAAGCGATCGATTGGTCGGTTCTGTTCACAAGCTGTCTGAAAATCCCACGGCAATGAAAATAAAACTCGTGAGATCACGCATGGATGGACCGAAATCACATCGCTGGTTTCTTTGTAAGAGATTCGTCAGGCGTGTAGATACAGACTGCAGAGTTACAACATCTACAGCGCAGCCGGAAAATCTGTAACTGTATTTAGTGTGCGATTCATGAGCGAGACTGCCGATAAAAAAACATCTCGTGGGGACGAATCAATATATAAGTGATAGAAAGTATCCGCGATTCAACGTTTTAAGAAAAGTAGTAGTAGAACGCTTAAAGGAAAGTAGTACTAGCAGAAGTAGTAGTACTAGTAGAAGTAGAAGTAGTAGTAGTAGTAGTAGTAGTAGTAGTAGTAGTAATAGTAGTAGTAGTAGTAGTTTTTTAACATTGAATCTACAGCACAGCCGGAAAAGTTGTCACTGTATTTAGTGTGCGACTAATGAGCGAGATTTCCGATAAAAATGTCTCGTGGGGACGAATCGATGAATACGTCTGTTGTCGTACAAGCTATACACGCGGTAGGAACCTGCAGGCAGCCAGAAAAGTCAGGTTTCAGCAGCTTACACCATATAGAGAGTAAAGGGATGGAGGAGGAGGATCACAGGAAATTGCAAGAAGTTGCAGTTATTCACAATCATAGAACACCCATACGCTCCTTTCCCCTCATCAGAGAATAACCTAACGTTAACAGTATTACGAAGCGCGACTCCAGGTGCTCTACCCCACAGCTTCATATAGATGACTGGTTACCGCCGAATGAGATGTACGAACACGTGTCGTGCGCTCGGCATCACGTAGAATAACCCTGCATTCGTTGCCGCACAGGCAGCCTTGAAGCAGATCGATCGAGAAGCGGGAACTTAGGAAAGATCGATCCCGTCAAGTTTCTCCTCGGCGTTTAGGCAGATGTGGGCTTAACAAGGCATGACCCTCGCCTGTGTACACACACGCACGCACGTAGGAAGGGATCAATTCTCTCTGTAACAAGCAGCAGCACGCTGCATTGGGTATGGCGGGAGTCGCGGACAAACACACAGATTACAGAAATATCCCGCTATGGTTTGCTTCAGGGCCAGTTTTACCGGCTTTGCTTGCTCGCCCGCTGGCAGAGAACCGTCTGGAGAGAGAGAGAGAGAGAGAGAGAGAGAGAGAGAGAGAGAGAGAGAGAGAGAGAGAGAGAGAGAGAGAGAGAGAGGAGGGGGGGAGTTTTCCTCACTTTCTTTGAGTAAGAAAGCACTGGAGATGGATAGAGACACTGTGCTGGGTGTGGTACGGACAGGTAGACACACGGACAAACAGACAGACACGCAGAGAGAGAGAGAGAGAAGGAAGTTTTAGTTATTCTTTTTTTAGTAACAAACAACAACACTAGGGATGGATGGCGACACTGCACTGGGTTTATACTAGGGAGGCGCAGAAACATAGACAGACAGACAGACAGACAGACAGATTGACATACAAACAGGTACACACATACAAATAAAGGCAGTTATAGGGAGTACTGCCTTCCCGGCATGTGGTTAAGTACTAGCATAAAGAAACTACAACATAGATATGAGTTAGTACAAACTGTGTTTTCTGCTTAGCACTCACGCTTATGGGAAAGAACACGGGAGTTGTACAAACTCCACTACAACTGTACTAGCCCCGTGCTGTAGTGGCCATTTGTGGTCCAAGTGCTATCTATATAACGGAGATGGGCACCTACCCCTATACACTTAAAGGTCTGGGAAAACGCGTCCAAAAAGCAATTCTCTCACTTAATCGATTTCCAGGAAACACAGTCGGGTTAATGTCGTTAGGTCTGTTTCTAGTTCATTAGATCGATGAGAGGTCACGACCCCTGACCTGAACTGCGCCACGGGTCAATGGTTTGTAACCCAGAGCACTTTGATCTTAACACGCGAGCTGTGACAGAAGTCCATTTGCTCCAAAACCGTTGGCATATTCTTCTTGATTATTTCCATCGGTGAAAAGACTGGTGCCAGATTAAGTGAGTAGAGTGTTCGCCTTGCATTCAGTAGGTCGTGAGTTCGATCCCCGATCGAGCCATACCAAAGACTTTAAAATGATACATGCTGCATTTTCTGCTTAGCACTCTGTTGTGACAATATTTTCAGCAAAATAATCCTCATGTTCACTCATTTCTATTGAAAAAGATATAGGGAACTTTGTTTCGCTATTTGCAGTGCTGTAGTAAAACATACGGCCATGGCTGCCCAATTAGCTGAAGAGCTGAAAGATGACGAAAACTACACGCTGCTGGTTGGGACTTAAAGCCGGAGACCCCGTGTTTAAGGAAAGCCACGCCTCCAGCATATTTCTTCAAATAACTCCACACAATACCGATAAGGTTGAGTTCGATCAAACCTATCGGCCTGGTCTTACGCAGCTCGTACTTAAGGCCCTGTCACACTTGTGCGTGTATTCAGGTCCGTATGAGTCCCGCAGCAACATTTTTAGGGTTTAAGTTAAGTTTGCGGGGAGGGAGTTGTTTTCTACTTTGACCCACCGTTGAACAGTCTAGTTGTCAAACAAAAGAAATTTGCCTCTTCGGTTGGAAAGTTAACCTTAACAAATAACATGTTGATATGCACCTCATGCGGGCTTGTATACACGCACAAGTGTGACAGGGGCTTTATATAAACTGGTGCGTTCCGCCTTGGGGTGGTTCACTCTTAAGATCATAGAAGAGATATCTGACAACTTGAAGAGTTTCTCGTACTTTGTTTAAGTGTGTGTATAGCCGCAGGTATCTCAGGTAACTCAGGCGTGACGTCACCAGAAGACGTCTCGGCACACCTGGAGCCGCTAAGTCTGCTCCGACGGGCGAAACGTCTTAGAGGAGGAAGGAGTCATCAATCTCCTCACGTCTTCTGCCGGCGTCTTATTAGCGGATTAGCGGCTGATGAGACGTAAAGCTGCCCTTAGAGACCCTTAAAGTCCCGAGCGCCTTAAGATCTTAAGTCTATTAGTAACCTGCACTAAAGGAGCTCCGGCTGTAACATCTAATGGAGCTGGAACCTGACCAGACTCAATGAAACTACTTTAGCGTACAACAGGAGGGAACGTGTTTAGTATGCGGCCCGCCTAGAGGCTTTGATACCAATATACGACAATCTTTATTGACACAACAAAAGTACAGCGACTTTCGTAAGGTCTTCTACAATTATACATGCAAACAAACAAGAGGATACAAAATGATTGACCTACGTAGAGTCGATTCCACATTACCGAGAGGGTGTTTGTTGCCTTTTGTTCTAACATTTGCAAAACCTTTGTAACAATCTAAGGGAGATAAGTGACTGTTTAGAACAATTTCCAACATTCATTTGATGTTCTAAATAGTTTCTGCTGTGTTCCAACATGTTAGACAAATTTCTAACATTACAGATGTTATTTGTATTATTTTCGAAACTGTTGGAAAATAGGTTGATCATTTGTTCCTATATGTTCCAACATTATAACAACATGGTATAACTGGGTCAGTGGGATGTGAACAGGGAAATTCACACATCCCTTCAAAGTATAGGGGATTAGGCCTGGGTGCCATGCATAGACACCTCAAGACAAAGGTCTAGACGTGAAATCTAAAAATATACAGAGGCAGACAATAGAAAGCGATTAGCACCTACTTTTATGGGGGCAATAACCCAAATCTACCATTTGAAAAATGATGCAAATTGTTCCAACATGTTCAAACAGTGAAACAATCACATAGATGTTTGAAAATTGTTCTAAATAAAGAGATATTTGTGCAATTACTTTCCAAATAGTTCCAACATATATTTATAAGTTCAAACATGTTCAAACTTTCATTCTTGATTGTTTGAACAATTTAGAACATTTTGACTGGAATAGTCTTTTACCTAAAATTGTTTGAACTCACTAGCAATATTATCTGAAAACCCTCTCGGTGACATGGAATTGACTCTACAAGTATATGAATAATTCAACATGTCGAGTTTAACCTATCACTTACAGTATTAGTTCTTATGTCTATTTCTTCTCTGATTTATTTTCCTCTTTGTACACAGTAAGGGTTGTCTCTTCTAAAATGTAGTTGAGTCTATGGAATAGCCTCCGGCTAGTTGGGCAACCCCGGCATGTACATTGTAACTACATGCTGAGCCAATAAATAAAAGTTGAATCCATCTATAGGATGGAATGTATCGAATTCTGTTGAGCAAGCGGAAAGAAGGTTGAACAGCTTTCAGCGATATAGGAAAGATTCATTCGTCAGCGGCAACTTTTAATGCAGCTGTAATCGGCCAAGGCTCAGTGGGCTATTTCTATCGGAAAGTGAGGCTGTAATGGGATGAAAGAAAAGCCGATTCGTCTGGCTGATGGCTCTATATTACTATACAGGGGAAAATACACACAGGCAACAAGCCTTTTTTTACAGGTATCACTGATATGAGAATCTAAAAACACAGCTAGCACTAATTACATTTCGTTCTCATTGAAATCTGCAAAAATGTTGTTGTTGGTCTTAATCAACGACTTGATATGAAGCAAATTACAAGAAACATCAATGCTTTCTTCATCTTTCCACAGCACCTATTATGTTTTACAAAAAGCTGCACCACAACATTGGCACTGGTCGATGGCGCGGAAGAAATCATTGCCACTGGTTGGATCGGTTTTAATGCCGACTAGTGGTGGTTACGAAGGTACCTCAGGTAACAATGTCTACATGGAAACCGGACTCCCTTCCTGTGGTACCTTTTACTCACAGAAAGTAAGAAAGGTGTGAAGCAAACTGACACGTTTTCTATTAGTAACATCTATCATGGGAGTTTTGGCTGCAACGTTTAAATGGGATCGGAACTGGAGCCGCCCAATGGAACCGCGTTTAAGTCACAAAACATGAAGAGTGTTTTTACCTCTGCCAAGGAGGTTAAGATGTTTTGGTAGACGTGTTTGTATCGGTGTTTTGGGGGGGGGGGGGTTTATAAGCGTAACTCAAGAAGCTATCGACAGATTTTCATTAAATTCGGCATGTGGTTCGCTCTTGTCCTATCGAAGAAATGATTAGATGTTAGGCCCCTGGCGGCCTTCCTAGGTACTGTAGCAGAATGTTTGTGTTAAGGACAATCTATGGTCATAACGAAGTTAAGGTGGTTGATAGGTCTGTTGCTTTGAAAAAAGGTTCGATAAGGTTGGACTTTCTAGCGGCTTCCTTTAGAACTTCAGGAGCGTTTAAGTTTTCAAACAGACTTTGAAACAGTCTAAGTCATGAAGGCGTAAATGAATATTCACAAATTTGCCGGTAAGTAATTCTGATGAAGACCAAGCTAATGTTATCAAATTATACAAAAGCTTTTACCCGTAGGAAGCATTGATGAAAACGAACGCAATGGTGTCAAATTATATGAAATGTGCGAGCCGCCCAAACACATACAAGATTAATTTGTCAAATAACCACATCTAAGGGAGTTGAAACCAGAGCCATGTTCATGGTAACTGCTTCTAATTCGCACGAGGCAGCTTTCTACCGTGGGGAAGCAAACTGATCTCAATAAGAGAAATATCAATTTATCAGAGCAAAGAACCTGTCAATTTGGTACCTCAATTACGGCGGAAGATGAAGTGCACTTCGTCGCAGATTGTACCAGATATAATGATATAAATGTCGAATCTAGATATAGGAAATAGATTCCCTCACTTCTGACATATGATTAGCACTAAAAAAGTTGCATTCCTCACGCGTTTTAACAAACCGACCCATACAACCCTACATTTTCACCATTACCAAGAAGCAAGAAGAAGCCGATCCTATATACTCGGCATGATTGTTAACACAAACATGTCATTGTTTGTTCGTTTGTTTGTTTACTTGAAAGATCTCCATTAGTGACAGTGCATGATAGATGGTTCACTAAACTTCCTGGAGTCGTAATTATAACAAACACATTACATGTACTAAACCTACATACGTATCTACACTTACAACAATACTAGAGTACGTACAACAACATTGTTGTGACCTGTACTTAGCTTGATTAGGCAAATATGTACAGAGAGTTGAGGAATGCAAACTTCTCACTATAGAAACACACAGTAAAGCCCCCCTCTCACTGGACCCGCGGCACGCTGGTGGCGTCGCTTCGTCCTAAACTGGATTTGTGTTACCCTTGACTTTATAATGGGACTATCATTCAAAACGCACAAGTATGACCAAAAAGACAACAAAACAAACAAAGCTTTAAAAGATTTGTTTTTTTGTCGATGAAATTGGTCGAGTGCTTTGTCAATCCGATCGGCCGCAGCGATGCCGCCAGCGTGCCGCGGGTCCAGTGAGAGGGGGGCTTAATTGGAGTGTTCTGTTCGACTGCCAACGAACGTCTTCCTCCATCCATTCATCAGCCCGTGTTAGCCTAGCCTCTATACCAGGCCCCGCGGGATGACTGGAAAAATAGTAGAAATTGGCCTAATAGAGTGAATAGTGTGCCAAGGGAGTTGAGGGTCCAATCTGCCATCCGTGGTTCGCCTATTGAGCTTCCCTGTATAGCGGAGTACCCCTGGCATACTATTCACTCTATAGAGGCTAGTGTTAGCCGTCCTCCCAGTATAATTACAGGCTCGTGAGTCGTGACTCTCCGGCCGCCACGATGTCAGGACGGCTCGGCTTGACGTTCGGTAACGAGCAGTGGAGGCGTCGGCATTGACTTTGATTTGCGTCACGGCCTTGACTTAAATGAATAAATGAAGACTTTTATTGCACTTTTTGCCGCACTGGGCTAAGTACAGGTCACAACAAAACAAAACATGTTGAACAGATAAAGTTAACAGAATAAAAAATAAAACTAACTATCATTGGATAAATTCAACTTCTCCTCGCTTGTCAGTTACAGTAGAGATAAAAGAACAGGTATGTTCCTCGATGGAAGGCTTTTCTAGTTGCATTAAGAAAATGAATCTTTCTACAGTACTTAAGTGTATGAAATAGGGAAATAAGTTTTGTACGAGCCTATTCAATTTTCATGTTGGTTGTAAATTTTCCCCACTATGAAATGGCTAGTTGTGTAGCTCGAAACACCAATCTAAATTGGCAGCGCCACATGACATCAATAACATGAATTATGTAGACGAAAACGGGATCGTCTTATGGATTTATGTACAACCGTGGAGATGTGAGTAAAACAATTGTGTTAACAAATGAACAACAGAGGTAGTTAGATATGAAGGCGATGATAGCAGAGGTGATTACAGTGACGATTATACATGAAAACGTTTGGTTTTTAACGAGTGAAACCACGAACTAAAAAAATAAAAACTCCAAGACTGAAAAAATAAAACCACCGCGAACGAAAAACACACACACACCGCGAACGAAAAACAATTAAACCACCGCAAAACTTCCGCGATCATTTCCATATTCACAGTATCACGAATCGCCAACTCATAAATGGCGTACCTAGGCCTGTGCTGCGGCATGGCAGAAGTTATCAATTCTGCATCTGCGGAAAGTTTCACCAAATCGCGAGTGACATTCCTCACACACATGTCCTCAAATAACCGGTAAGTTTGTCGTTCCTGGAAGTCTTCCCGTCGGTGTCATGCATGAGGCCTCAAGGCCGATCGATCGAGAAGACTGAATCATTACCAGCCTGATCAGCGATGCATCCGATGATCCCAGTTCGCGTTAATGCACATTTATATGCACAGCCGGGAGCCATGAAGGTGACGATAACGGAGGATATACTTTTCTTACGTTAAGCTGGCGTTTAATTATTCTGGCAGTATCGTGCTGTTCAAGCAGTCCATAACTGTAGTGAGGTAGTTTTAATGCCTCATCTGAAAAAAGGAAGAAACTGCTTTTATTCATGACCTCGTTTATTCTGTTTGATTGCGTATCGGTTTCACTGAGATGTAAATGCAAACAGCTAAGGTTAACCTTTAGCTATTTAGTATTCTGTTTCCCAGGTATAGGCTCAGCCCTATTCGGCTGAAGAGATTGCATCCAAGTTTGATGAATAACTAAACAAAGATAAATGTTGAAGGCACCTTGACACCTGCATACTTCGTTTGTTTCACTTTATTGCATAAGTGATGTGGTACCTTTAGGTGAGACATGGAATAAGTACCAGCTGCGTTAGACCATGCCGACTGGTTTGGGCAACTTTTAATACATCGGGGTGGGCTCCTGCAATACTTATTTGTAAATGTGACGGGTGCCCTCAATCTGTTCAGGAAGCGCGTCCGAATCTTGTCCATGTTTTAAATGACGTTCATTCAATAGATTTCTGTCAACCTTTATTTCATACCAATTTTCTGTGAGTGTGGTGGGTTCTTTAGCGTGCTCGGCGTATGGCTCTCCTCAAACACTGTACCTCCTGCTTAACGTCTCGTCCAAACGCGCGCAAATCTATTTGCGGTCCCCCGAAAGTGCGAAATAGAACGAAATGGAACGAAATGGAACGAAATGGAACGAAATGGAACGAAATGGAACGAAATGGAACGAAATGGACCGAAATGGAACGAAATGGAACGAAATGGAACGAAATGGAATCAACTAAAACAACATATGTAACAGTATGATGTGAAATACCACTAGATAGCGAAATATAAGGAGTAAACCGGAACAGGAAGCATTTTAAATACAGAAGTGAGTGGTAAATACATAATATAACGTGTTTTATTTCTTGAATCTATGTGATAATATTAAATACAACATTTTTGTCTTGTTTGTGTGACTAGATTCTTCCTTGAAAATGGAAGCGCCGCGTGCAAAGAGATCCGCCGCTCTTCCTTGTGTACCAACGATCTGCAAATGAACTGCTGCAAATAGCGGGGAAAACAAGCAAACGGAACTGAGTATCGAAGTTAGGACCAGATTATACAGAAGTTGGTGGTAACATTGCATCTCCAAGAGGGCATGAGGCAAGCGTTATCTTATTATGTATACAGCTAGCGTGTTTGCGTGTTGTGTGAACCGTGAAATACATGTCCTCCTCGTTCACACCCTCCCTTTGTTTTGTCGGGAACAGGGAAGCAGAAATGTCTCCAGAGGACTCCGCGTCAGTGTTTGAATGGAGTGTGAAATGTGTGAAATTGGTGACGCAGCGCAGAGCTTCATTTGCATCTCATTAACGGAGGGGTCCATTCCCCGACAGCGGTCTGACTTTGAGCCGAAGAATTTGTGGTATAAAAATCGTTGTTGCGGAGATATGCATATGCTACGTACTAGTTATGGACTAAAACCGTATGTAAATAACTGGAAAGTCTGAGTTTGATTCAACCTGTCGGTAGCACGCCCACAGTTCCGTCGCGCTGGCAACAATGGCGGTTCATTTGTATGCGGGGCTCCATTTGGGAGAGAAGAGTTCCGTCCCGCAACACGCAAACACGCTGTACATGTATGAATAATAAAATACCGCTTGCCTCATGCCCTCTTGGTGAATTATGAGATGCAATGTTACCACCAACTGTATAATCTAGTCCTAACTTCGATACTCAGTTCCGTTTGCTTGTTTTCCCATGCTATTTGCAGCAGTTCATTTGCAGATCGTTGGTACACAAGGAAGAGCGGCGGATCTCTTTGCACGCGGCGCCTCCATTTTCAAGGAAGAATCTAGCCACACAAACGCGACAAAAACGTTGTATTTAATATTATCACATAGATTCAAGAAATAAAACACGTTATATTATGTATTTACCACTCACTTCTGTATTTAAAATGCTTCCTGTTCCGGTACTCCTTATATGTCGCTATCTAATGGTATTTCATTTCATAATGTAACATATGTTGTTTTAGTTCGTTCCATTTCGTTCCATTTCGTTCCATTTCGTTCCATTTCGTTCCATTTCGTTCCATTTCGTTCCATTTCGTTCCATTTCGCACTTTCGGGGGACCCAATCTTTTCCACATTTCTTAAACCAGACGTCCCAAGAAGCAAAGTTAACACACAAAAAACTGACGTCCATACAACAACCTCCTGCCGGGCTTTCTCATCGATTTCCCCGGCGGAAGTTAACTCAACGCCGCCGCGGTTTGATCGCCGTCGGCGGGGATCGGCGCAATCCCCGATAATTGGCGCGACGGATGGCCCGGTGTGCAGAACAGAGCGGCCGGCACGACCGGATTATCGGCGCACGGGGGTGATGTATGACCTGACGGCGTGACGATGTACCTTCTCCGCAAGTATTTCTTTTAGTGTACGGTTCTTGTTTGCAAATGTGCTGCATGTTGGCACTTTGGCAACCAAATCCGTAGGGTGTTTTCGGCATATTTTTAGCATGATTAGCCAAAGTGGCTCGGTGGGTGTCACTCCACCGTCAGGGAAGGTCGTGAAAAGTGCCTCTCCCAAGCACAACGTCGTGGCATGGTGGGTATTAAACCCGGGACCTTATTGGTTCTGAGTCCAACGCTCTAACCGTTGCGCCGCACCGACGCCACAGCAAGCATAGTCGCCCTTAACATACCCGCTTTGCAGGCACGCGGCGACGTCACAGCTGTTTCCTCTAAGCCGGCGACCTCGCTACGTCCGCGCTGCGACCCAGCGATTTGACAGAGCGCTCTATGAATTTCGTCGATAAAAAATTGATTCATTTATTTGTTTATTGGTATGACTATTTTGGACACACAGCCAGGGCTAGCACTAACATGAGGCTATTACAAGGGGATAGCCCTGCTGACAAAGACTGTGTTTTTTCGTTCATACTTTTACATTTTGCATGATATTCCAATTATAAAGTCAAGGGTCACACAAATCTACTGTCTAACACCAAACGACCTATTACACCTAATCTTAGCTTTCAACAACGTTTGCAGTCAGCTGTGCAACGGTTAGGTGTGACAGGTCGTGAAGATGCCCCTACTGTACTTGGTGACAACTCGTTCCACTCTACTATGCTGATTTACTTCGTATACACATCGTTTGCCTCATCATGTCTGTGTACCTGTGTATCCACTGCGCCCCCTGGCGGTTCTACAATACGCTTCCTATTGGTCATGACTTCAAACGACTGTTATTCTGTGCATTTGCATTACACCCGTGGCTGTCTCTAGGCTAACCTATTCCTGCCATCCTTACAGGTGTGGCTGTCTCTAGACTAACGTGTTCGTGTCGCCCTTACAAGTGTGGCTGTCTCTAGACTAACCTATTCCTGCCATCCTTACTGGTGTGGCTGTCTCAAGTCTAACTCAGTCACGTCGCCCTTACAGGTGTGGCTGTCTCTAGACTAACCTATTCCTGCCATCCTTACTGGTGTGGCTGTCTCAAGTCTAACTCAGTCACGTCGCCCTTACAGGTGTGGCTGTCTCTAGACTAACCTATTCCTACCATCCTTACAGGTGTGGCTGTCTCTAGACTAACGTGTCCATGTCACCCTTACAGGTGTGGCTGTCTCTAGACTACGTGGCCAGCACGGCGTCCATCTTTAACCTGTTCGTGTTGAACCTTGACCGCTACTGGAGCGTGACGGACCCGCTGAAGTACCTGCGGAAGCGCACCAAGCGGCGCGCGTCGGTACTGATCTCCATCGTGTGGTCCGCGTCTGCGCTGTGGATCGTGCCCATCGTGGGCTGGCACCGCTTCGCCTCGGGCGGCGTCAGGACCGTTCCCAGCAACCAGTGCGACACAGAGTTCCACAGCGATTGGCTCTTCAAGGTAATGACGTCACATTCCGATCGTCTTTGAATAACCAAACTTCAAATAAGCATGTCTACTCGATAACTGTTGTCAATTTGTATCTATTTATTTATTTATTGGTTTGGCTGTTCAGCACGAACAGCCAGGGCTGCACAACCAGCTTATCTTTACATCCTGTTATCCTTTAATTCTTTTTACGATCGTAGGAAAATCGGACCTGTAATTGTTCACCATGACCAGACTTTTAAACACCGTACACTAGAACATCCCCCGGACTTCTGTCGTTGTTACACGCTGTCGTTGATTAATCATTCGCCACTAAGTTTTTATTTTACACTCACGTGACCATAACGTCAGCAGTGTCCGCCATGCTGGGTCATTGCACCCGGAAGCTGATAGATTTGAGTATCTTTATATAACGATAATTATCGTCACGTAATTGTGACATATTCACATTAAAAGGTACAGGTCTTACTTCTCAAGGTTTAAGCATGTCCAACCAAGATGGAAAAGAAAGAAAGGGACATCAAGAAAGAAGAAAGGAAAGAAAAGAAAAGAAAGAAAGAAAGAAAGAAAGAAAGAAAGAAACTAGCATGGTGACCGTGACGTCACGAACAAACACCCAATATAAAATCATATGAACCATCACTCTCCCGTCCCTCCCTCCAGGTGGTGACGTCACTGCCTAACTTCTACGTGCCCATGGTGCTGATAGTGTTCCTGTTACTTTACCATCCCTCCAGGTGGTGACGTCACTGCCTAACTTCTACGTGCCCATGGTGCTGATGGTGTTCCTGTTACTTTACCTCCCCTCCAGGTGGTGACGTCACTGCCTAACTTCTACGTGCCCATGGTGCTGATGGTGTTCCTGTTACTTTACCTCCCCTCCAGGTGGTGACGTCACTGCCTAACTTCTACGTGCCCATGGTGCTGATGGTGTTTCTGTACGCGCGGATCTATGACGAGGTCAGCAAGCGGCACAAGAACCTGACTGCGCACGTGGCCAGACCCAGCGGCACGGAGGAGGAGATCAGGTAACGTTCTACCGACACCCTAGCAGCTCTGATGGAACTGCAAGTGCTTGTTTGTTGGTTACTTTACAAACAGGCTTGTTAAGGCCTTTTTTCATTGAAAATAGTTAGCATACTAGACCCAGCATCACAGAGGACGACATCAGGTACTATTCATCTATCGGCCCCCTAGCAGCTCTGATGGAACTGCAAGTGCTTGTTTGTTGGCTAGTTTATAATTATGGCTACAAAGGTATTTTGCATGGAAATCCAATTAACAGTCTAGATCTCGCGGGACGGAGGATAACATCATGTATCATAGCCGCGTCATTTTCACTTATCATGCTATAGGTCCAAAATTATCTAAATAAATCGGTGCAAGATAGGTTTATTACCAACAAACATATAAAGATAATTCAAACTCTACAACTGAATAGAATTTGGAGATTTTCGAGTGACATCCATTACTCTTATTCAGGGTGACTATAATGAAAGTCACTCGAAACGTCCGGAAGTAATTTTGTCTAGTTGTAGACTTTAAGTTGTCTTTGCATAATGTTTACCTGGATGTCTACCTTCATAAACAAACCAATTAACTCGTTGATGAAGGTTAGGCATCCAGGTAGTAAGATACGTTTTAGATCCAAGGTGGTTCCAGCTCTCCTGGACTGCGCCATCTTGCCATCGTGACCTCTGACCTCCCCCCCAAGATACGCCAAAAATAGTGTGTCTGAAACGTCTGACTGTTTCAAAATTTTATCCAGTTGCTTGAGTAACTATTTTTGGCAAAACCAACTAACTGTTTACCTCTTTGCCAGGATGAACGCCACCGGTGTGCGGCGGTCGTCCTCCCCCTCTCCCCTCCACCGCATCAAGATCGTCTTCAACGGGCCGACGGGCCTGGCCGAGTCGCCCGACCTCCTGCCGAAGTTTCCCGACGACAGGGAGAGGCTGCCGGACTTTCCCGACGACATGTCGAAGTTTGCCGACGACGGGGAAGTGCTGCCGAAATTTCCCGACGACAGGGAGAGAGAAAGCCGAAGATCGTCGAACCTGCTAACAGTGGACTGGACGCCGTCCGACCCGGCCTTCCCTTCCCCAGGGTCCCGTCGGAGTACTAGTCTCCCGTCTCCGACCCGGGAGGAGCTCTACATGTTACGCCACAGCTGGCCGGAGTCTAAGCTCGGGAGCTCGCTGAGACGGGACTCGGCCAGCAGCGGCGAGTTCGACGCCGACGCGGGGACCGACCCGAGACGGAAGAGCCGGCGGGCCTCCAGCTTCACCCCCAGCGGGAAGAGCCTCGCCATCCTCCGTAAACTCAAGTTCCATTCACGGTGAGGCAGAGCTGTCCTACAGTGGTGTAAACTTGTATGGAAGAGCTACCTAGAATCCTACATTGGATTGGTAACCTTAGTCGTGTGTACCTTCTCTTCTAGTGTGCTACATAGGCCAGGACAATCTAGATTCTGCCAGGATTGGAGCAAGGTTTTTGTGATGATGTGGTTGTTAACGAGATCTAGAGGCAGTTGTCCGATGTAGATAAATGGATGAGCAGGTTTGATTGTATCATAGTTATATGTCGCTACCTGAAATGACAAATAAGCATCATGCTTTCAATCTATGTGTCTGCTGATTAAGACCCTCCTTCTTTCTTCCCGTCCTTCTCTCGTTCCTTCCGTCCCTCCCTACAGGATCCACTCGGACCGAAAAGCCGCTAAGCAGCTGGGCATGCTGATCGGCTGTTTCCTGGTCTGCTGGCTGCCCTACTCCATCCTCTTCATGGTGGGTACAAAAGGCACCGAAACACGATGACCGATTGATAGACAAAGCCAGACCGATCGAAAAACGATTATTTTGTGTATTGCCATCTATATTTAGATACTACAATCTTACTCGCACGGATGGACACTCTCCATAATGGTACCAGAAATTAACAAGAAAATAAGAAAATATCTCTGGGTGTTTTTCGGTCAGAGTCGGTCTTTACACAAGTATTAAAGAAAAAAGGAACTTTTGTTTGACTAAACTGAAACAAGCACTGCAGAGCAACCTCTCGACGCTCCTTCTGAGTTCTAAGCAGAAACTCCCTTAAAAACCGACCCGGATAACAGATTCAGATTAAGTAGCCCTCGTTACGATGATCGCTCTCAATAATCCACACTACGATGTTGATGCTAAAGAGTCACTTATCTGGTCTCAACTGCCGTTCCAGGTGGTGTCCTTCTGCGAGAAGTGCGTGGACCCGAACGTGTTCATGGGAACGATCTGGCTAGGCTATGTCAACTCCACCCTCAACCCGTTCCTGTACCCGCTGTGCAACGGCAACTTCAGGCGGGCCTTCCGCAACATGCTGCGGTGCCAGCAGCAGCACACGCCCGCCGGCAGCAGGGAGTGGGGGTACCCTCCCAACGGCAGGCTGCCCAGGACTGCTTCGACAATGGACTTGGCTGTGTGAGTCAGGCCACGCTACAAAAATCCCCCTGTGTCTACCATCGACAATGAACCTGAACGTGTGAATCAGGCTACTCTACAAAATCTTCCTGTCCAGTCTAGAATCCTGCGTCTACGGAGGACTACATCGGCAATGGACCTGCCTGTGTGAGTCAGGATACACTACAAAATCCTCCTGCGTCTCCAGAGGACTAGTCTCTACCAAACTAACTACGCCAGTTGTAGGGAGAATATTTTCCAGGGAAATTTGACCACCAGAGGGTTTAATTTGCAAGCGCAGGTGAATTATTGACCTTACGTCCGTGGACTGACTCTACTGGTCAATTATTCCTTTTTTGCCGAATTCTACGATCCATACGCCCATAGGAAGGCCTGGTGGAGGCTGCCCAGGGATGGCAATGGGCCTGCATGTGTGAGTCAGGCCGCACTACAAAATCCGCCTGCGTCTCCAGAGAACTGCATCGGCAATATGTCTGCCTGTGTGAGAAAAACTGCCCTACCAAAACAGCTTCTCAGGCTACTCCTACATAATCTACCTGCTTCTACAGAGATTTCCTTCTTGCTAGAACGACTTCACTGAATATGCTCCCATATTTATAGAGAGCTACATCGGGAATAGACCTGCCTGTGTGAATATTGATAAGGTCTTTACTATACTACAGAACTCGCCTTTGTCAATAGAGAACACTAACCATTTACTAGTATATGTTTAATGAGAATGTGTGAGAAAAGCTACACGACCAAATCCACCTCCGTCTGACTCAACTACCAATTTACTCGCGCCTGACGAGAGCTCCCACGGTACCAGTCCTTCCCGTGTGACTAGCCCACTAGTCTATCACTTCTAAGACAGAGGGCTGGGGTCTCCAAGAACAGCAAAGACATGCCCGGACCTCAGGACTCTATTCTGGAGTGAAATAACGTGGATTCACTCGGAGAGGATACTGATTGAAAATGTAACATTGATTATTCATTGATTTATCAATTCATTCTTTGTATCAGGCCCAGGGCCGATCTTAGAAATATTGAGGCCAGTGTACAGACATTTACAAATGTGTGGGCGGCAGGAACAGTCGACAATAGTAAGGCCAATGTGAAAAAGCAAAAAGAAAATTGGAATGGCAAGGCAGTTGATCATGCTATTTTCAGACGCGTAGAGGCGGGTTACATAGAAGTGAGCCAGCCTACACCGCCTGGCGTCGAAGGTATCGGTTAAAGTAAGTTAAATTGGAAATGTTTTACCACTACCGCAGATACCCCAGAAGTCGATCACGATGATGAGCGGTAAAACTTCTTTAGCTTTTCGGAGTTCATATGCCAAATGGCATCAGCGAAAAGGTTGGCAAAATAACTGCTTTTGCTGGCAGTTCAAAGGTCATATATTCGTTTGGTGATAGCTCTGACCTCTACTAGCCTAGTTTAGGAATGAAAAGGTTTAATTCAAAACTGTTGGTGCTTCAAAGAGTTCATCATTGTAAAAAAAAGGCACAAGAGAAACAGCTGCCAAATAGCAGCTAATCGAGCAACTCGACAATTTGGTCAGACGTTTCAAGTAGCATCCACTACTTTTAGTCTGTGACACTGAGCAAGATTTGTCGATCAGCAGGTTTTTAACGTCTGACCGTTTTTAACATCATATCCGGTTGCTTGAGTTACTGCTATTTCGGCGTATCTTATTACCTGGATGTCTAAGCTAAACGTCATCAACGTACGAAGACAAATGAGCATATGGACATTACAGGCTGTGACTAATTAGCTAAACAGGACTCAACCGTCATGCTGCATCATTATTTGGAACTGCAGTCAGGATAGATCTGATAAACGCAAGTGTGCCGCAGTGTAGATAAACTACTGTTATTTTTACATGCAGGGAAATGATCAGTAGCATAAAGTCTTTGGCGATGGATTGGAAAACGTGTACTCAAAACTCAAGGAACTATATAATAGGTCAATATGATATATATCAATCATAGATATCTATTGTTTAATGATAAGTATTTTTGTATCAGTATGTTCTATCAAGGAGGTGCTATGTAAAATTCATTTCAACAATGTGATGTGCCATCATGTGGGTCGTCAAGTGGAATATCGTGACGTAAAAATGTCATGAAAGAACCGGTACCTATAGCTCACATGTTGCCTGTAGCAAGTAGGGCGGATGTACGCGGTAGACTTGATGTGGGTGGGACTAGCTTGTGGTAAAAGGATGCTGTCGTGATGATTATGGAAACAAGTAAACCGGGATTATGTCTGCCAATGATAAATGTTAAAGGCACGCTGAATGTATTATCAGTGAGTACCACGTTCTCTCCACATTTGTTAGCGCCGTGTCCCTTCGGTACGAAATAGCGTTGAACAGCATAGTTTAAGTACTGTCTTCTCTTAGCCAGTAGGAAAGTCCGCAAATAACTGTTAAGTTTGTCAAAGGTCATTCTTCTGACACGGTCCAGTCACTGACGAAAGACTGACCGTTTCCAAATCTTATCCAGTAGTGCTTAAGTAACCGTTACCTTGCGTATGTCATTACCCGGATGTCTAACCTTCATCAACGCAAGTTTCTGATGTACTAGTGAAATTTGGACACTGTTTGTGTTTAACACTGAATAAACGACGTGTTCAGTATTACAACTCCAGACACACGGTCTTGTGTTTTGATGTCTGCGATTCAGATTGGAAAATGATGTTTGTGTTTGTATGTTGGTTTGTGCGCTTGCATGTGTGTGTGCATATATTTATGCATGCATGTATGTATGTATGTATGTTTATGAACGTGTGCTGGTGTGTGTGTGTGTGTTCATTTATTGGAAGTTTACCAATATAGAAACTAACACCAATTTTAGAGAATTGCAGGAGAGCTAACGGTTGCCGTCCTTAAAATGTATTTTTACCCTGTAACATTTATGTTTATCTACAGCAACGAAGTTGATGCACATACTATACTGTGGTAATAAGCACTGCTGATTCGCCAGGGCTTGTCATCAATCAACATGCAGCACTAACTGGTCCGCCAGGTAGCGCTTCTGACTGGTCGCTCCACAGGAATTCTATGGAAGATGTGCAGCACTAACTGGTCCGCCAGATGGCGCTTTTGACTATTTGGTGTGCGGGACTTCTATCTAAAATGTAAAGCGCTATTGGTCTGCTAGGTGGCGCTTCAGTCTAGTTGCAAAAAGGTTTAACCGATCGAACCATTCTTACATCATCGGTTTGGTTTCAAACAGAGAGAAAACCTCTAACCCGTTAACCTCGCATATCTTGCACCACGGAAATAGCAGCTCGCCCCCCCCCCCCCCCACACCACGGAAATAGCAGCTCGCCCCCCTCCCCACTGCAACTCCCCCCCCCCCCCCACAGCAGCTGACGCAACGCAAGCATGACACGGACGCGCAGTGAAAAGTCTGGACATAGTTTATTTATTTTTGGTACAGAACCTGATGCAAATGTACACCTCCAGTCGTATCGTAGGACTCCGTCCTATCATTAAATACCACGGGCTTATACTTATAATCTGTTAGTATGTATATATCATAAACAGGGCTCAAATCGGCCCCGTATAGCCAGAAAATATGTCACAACATGTGTTTGTAACACGGCAGCTCCCAGCGTGCACCATTCCTACTCGCCTCCGCCGATTTTACCCATAACCCCTCGCGGTGAGGGTACCGAGTGTTTTCCCGTGGTGTAAGGATACTGTCAGCTGTGTTTGTTTAGCTGAATAGACATTGACTATATTGAAAAATTCTTTTTTTTTTCGTGGCCAAGAGAAACGGGTTTCTTTAAATCACAGTCATTGCTCTTTCTCATCAGGAGTACTAAAAAAAAATATTGAGAGCCAATTGTCTCGTAAACACCAGTTGCGTTCATGTTTGCGTCCTAAACGTAGGGTTGGTGGAAAAGAACATGTAACAACAACAGCAACAACAACGGCGCAGTCGGAATTCCGGCTGAACACATGATCCGGGAACGTGGCCATTCTAGGAATGCAAGCTTTGGTGCATTCCTGTCGTTTTCTCGTCAACATAACTGAACAAAACAAACATCTGAATTTCTCAACCATCCTAAAACCCTTACAAGAGTGAAGAATGGTAGACAGTGGTGGGTTGTATTTTTGGTGCTAGGAAATATCCGTAGAGAGAATAGCCTTGTGTGCACGCTGGGAGCTGCCGCAGTGATGACCAACCATTCCTCCGCGCGACTGAGTAAACAACGGACAGAACTGTCGTCCTTCGGACCTGTCAATCACCCGGGCTAAAAACGGCGCGAAGCAGGTGACATATGACATGGCAAGCATGTAAGACCCCTACTGCAGCGAGTGACAAGTAACCTACATAGTGAGCTTAGTCCTAAACATTGATGACTCGCTAACTCTTATGTCTACACATATGAGTACCCACATATATGTATTTAATAAATATACTAATGTAGTATTTAGCGACTATAAATAGTTTTATTGGGTGTCCAATGAAGGAGCATTGAAGGGTCTAGAGCAGCGTGTTCCACGTCATCCGAGTATGGCGAACATTCTGGCCGGAGGAATCTTGTGAATGAGGAAGTCGTGTCCAAGCAGTCCCTGCAAGACTGTCAATAAATAGTCTAAAGTCCTTGAAGCACGATCATCGAATCTCTCTCAGCTGACTACAAAACGGTGACGATGATTGTTGAGACAGTCGTTATAGTGCAGCAACATGTCAGAATGAAACAAACATATGGCTCGGGATGACATGTGAAAGTGTCATTAAAATATCTAGAGTTCATCTCCCTTCTCACTTTACACCGCCGCTACATGTTGAGGAATCTAAAAGTGAAAGTCCTGACCCCAGGAAAAGCGAAAGTCCTGACCCCAGGAAAAGCGAAAGTCCTGACCCCAGGAAAATATGGGGACTTTATAGACCTGGCAGCACGCCGAGAGGTAACCGCCAGGTCAAATCAGGACGCCATGTTTGTGAACTTGTCGCGTGTTTGTACTACAATATTGATACCTGTACAAATACTGGTATCAATTGTCGAGTTGGAACAGACGTAGATGTTACAGAGGTAGCCGAAGTACCCCCCCCCTCCCCCATCCCATTGAGGAAGCACGTCAGATATATCATGCTGTTTGACGTCTGGTCTCTCTGCGGTCTCTTCAAACTTGGATTCCAGCACGTGTCCCATGTACGTCACTCTGCGTAGGATAACGCTGTAATAAATCAGGGGCATTCCTGCGGGATGAACGGATTGTCGCTGTGCGGTAATCCGGCGTGCTGAGGCCGATCCTAAATCACACAGGACTGGGGATTTAGACTGGACATTCTAACTTTCATACAGCCAATTTTTTTTTCCGAATGAGCATGGAAGCGATTCATAAACTCTTTGGACAAACATTTAGCATTTATCCGTGCACTTCTTTCACATCAACCTTCTTTAAACTGGGACGGGGGACATCATAAACGTCTAGTCACCTTTAACCCCCGTCTGTTGTCACGTGTCCACTAGGTCACGTGACAAAGCAGCGACTATGGTGGACCAAAGGTTGTTGTGGTGTAAGAAAATGTCAGCTTCTTACCAAAATTCACACACCTTTAGTTTTGACTTTCAAGTTATGACATTGGCTCTATTTTTCGTCATTGACTATACCATCATCGAAGGTCGTGCTTTTCAATGGTATTTTTCCCGACAAATTGTCGAATGTCAGGATCTCAAAAATTGGGCAGCTATATATTGTAGAGTTCGGGGAGGTTCGGAGGGTGGTTAAGACGTAACCGTGAGGTCTGGTTTGGAGGGAGGGGGCACAGAGTTGGACAAGGTAATAGTTGAACTGATAGAACTGTTGATGCGATGTTGTCAACAGTTGTCAATGTACATGCTGCCAATCGGAAACGTACTGAGAACTGTTCAAGCCTCGTTTTATTTGCACCTGTGTCCGAGAGCGAAATAAGCGGGGTTCACATACATTTGGTGTATGGATGTCACAAACCAAATGATTTGTATAATTCAAAACTGGTCAAAAGATTTTAGATTTACCAGAAGATCGTAAGACGCCACTCCTTTTTTTCGTCCTGGTCTAGAAAAAGGTCTGAAATACACAGCTTTACTATCATAAAGAAGATCCCTCCCAGTGACGGGGGCCTATACCTACTGCCAGGCACCTTTGACCTGTTCTTGACGTCACACTTCCGCTCAGGTCAAGTACCGTTGGCTTCTGGTCAAATCAACTTGAGAAGGACCGGAGTACTGGTCGAAATCTTGTTGGTAAGCATTTCACTTTGTGTTGGAAAATGACGTGTAAATCCATTAATACAGGACCCCCCTTTCTCCGTAACCTAACCCCCTCCCTAACCGGACCCCCTCTTGGCAGCACGCTCAGAGCAAACCCCATACGAGTCCCTAACACCGTGTGGAGTCTATCACGTTTGGGCTTCGTCCTGGTCCAGAAAAAGGTATTAAGTACAAGTATCAGAAGTAGGACCCCCTCCTTTTCCGCACCCTGACACCCCCTCCTTCTCTGCACCCTGACACCCCCTCCTTTACCGGACCCCCTTCAGAAGAACCCCCGCGCTGAGTCTATCAGAACTCTTCCTTGTCCCGTTTGGGCTTCATGAGGTTGACGAACTCGTCGTAGCAGAGCTGCCCGTCTCCGTCCACGTCGGCCAGCCGGATCATCTCGTCCACCTCGCCCTCGGACAGCTTCTCACCCAGGTGCGTCATCACGTGCCGCAGCTCGCCCGAGTCGATGTAGCCGTTACCGTCCTTGTCAAACACCTGCGGACAACAGGTGATAGGGGATGTCAGAACACATGCCCAGAACAAGTCACGCACGTCAGAACATTTGCCAAAAATAGGCAGCCTCCACCAGGCTCCAGAGACGGCTGGAAAGAGTAGAGATTGGCAAAAAAAATATAGATAACATGCAGGAGGAGTTAGTCTGCTATAGGGGTACAGTTTTTCGGAGTGGCAAACTGTACCCCGATAGCGGACAAACTCTTCCTTCATGTTATCCGTTTATTGGGAGCATGGTGAAGGCTAAAAACAGGTTAGGATAGACCGAGAACAGGACATATGCCAAACACATGGGGATAACAGGTAACAGTGTGTCAGAAAACATGCCGAAAACAGGTACAATTTGTAAGAACACCTTCCGAAGACAGGAAATATGTTGGGGACAACAGGAAACAGCATACAACCTGTTGACAACAAGTAAATATATGTGGATGTTTTGCTCGACAGACGAGACCCGAAAGCGATCACAAGACACAGATGGGCACGGTGTATGTAATTCTAGATCTATACAATCTGAATCATATTTTGACATTCAAAATATATAGAGTACAATTCGATCGACTATTTCTCCTGTGTGAACGATGACATCAATGTGAATCATCATACAGGGCAGCACACTACCAAGTAGCGGAGAAATGCGAACACTATAAACTCCTTTTGAGTCTGAACGTCTCAGCGGTGTGCTTTGAATGAGAAACTTCGGAGGTTTCAAGGTTATGCAATGTTACTAATGGCCGCTGACTTCAAACAGATCAAGTTCCTGTAAGCCCCGCGTTCCATCACGGAATGTCAGAGCTCACTGTCGGTATCGAGCCGGTACAGCCCAGCGCTGAAACGACCCACTCAATGGTGGACTTAGCTAGATGTGGCTGAACGCTGCTTATGGAATACAATTTTCCGTACTTGTATTCATAGCTGTATGGTTGCTCTGTATATGATTATACATCGTCATCTAAGGGTATGAGATAGGTAGCCCCAAAGCCTTGTTTACCATGTAAACCCCTGCCACTCCAATAGGCAATTTGGAAGAAAGGCTAAGGCTGATGGGACGCTTGGGGATGAATGAAAGTGATTGATTGGTTGATCAATCGATAGATTATTTGACTGATTGATTGATTGATTGATTGATTGTAGTGAGTCCCTACTTTCCATCACGTAATATCAGCAGGGCGTACTGTTGGTGCATTGCCTGTAGGGAACTCGCACTTAAGGGTGGTTACTGTTACATCTCAGGGAGAGAGTCTGAGACAGCCGAGTGCACTTGGATCGATGATTGGTCGGGATGACGTTTCTCATGTGGACGTCATTTGCATAATTGAAGAGGAAATGCGAAGAAGGAGTTGGCAATATTGTAGTTAGAAAACGTTTCAAAACTTAGTATGACAGTGTTTATATATTGATTGTCTATTGCTTATATTGCTTGTTTGTATTGGACTACCAAAATGCAGTCATGTTATTGCATTTGTATTGGTTTAGTTGTAATTTCTTATTATTTTGAGAGGTGATGTTTGATATTAGCTACTGCTAGAGTACATCACCACGAGTCCTGTGTATTCTCAAGTTGATTAATACATTTTATAACGTATTTGTATGAAATCGTCAGGATCTCATTATCGCAAAGTATGGAAATCAGGTGCCAGGAATCATAGTTGTAAAATAAGAAGAGTGTATAACTATGCAAACTAGGTATGGAATTAAGGAAACGTCCCTGAAAATAGCAACCCTCAACGTTGCAAAAGAAGGCTTTGTAAAAGGCTCTGGCGCTTTATTGGACAGATGACAGTGCAATGATCTTTGTTGCATATTCATGCACAGCATGGGCAAAATTAATTGGGTTAGATAACTAAAGTCAACGTGTAGAGAGTTAAACTTTATGCTTTATTCCATCTATATCTGCGGAGTCTCCTCCTCTTCTTAAAGCAAGTGTAGAGAAATTCAATGCCACCTTGAACCTTGAACTTTGGTTTGGCAAAGAGTAGTGGACAACCTCAAGCCAGCCATACACACTTACGCCGTATCTTCAAAATAGACGCTGTAGCCGCATAGTTCCCGTTTAGAACTTTATTCGAGCTTATACCGAGTAGTTTCGCCTTGTGTGGTTTCTGTTACACTCCAAGGATGATCTTTAAGACTCGCGTGCGCACTTGAATCGATGCCACGCCGCTCCGGTGGTTCATACTCTCACTCCTAATTCACGGCGTGCACTTAACGCCAGGCCTCCACTCCCCGCGTGACCCCCGCGACCCTGGTCAATATGGAACATGCCAGGCCCTTATGTAAGACCGAACGGGATCGATGGATAGTGCGGTCCGTCGGGAGGGGGGGGGGGGGGGGGAGGGAGGCTGATGTTCGTTTCTCATGACTTCCACCGTTCAACATACAAATACCATCCAAGCAGAGGTTGAGCTCTGGCTGTTTTTTGACGGATTTGTAGACCTTTTTATCGGGCTCTTTATTTCGTCATGCTTTCTTTGTGTCCCCAGGCAATACTGGATTTGCCTTAAAACACGTCAAACCCCCCTTGGAGCCCAGCCTCCGCTTGCAGAGTATCCACGGCCGTGAACAAAACGACTCTTCGGGAATACTAGTCCAAGAAAACACAGTTGCGAGGATAAATGTGACAAATATCCCCAGAGTGCAGATACACATCAGTAATACACGCAGACTATGAACTAGCACGCCAAATAATTTGCAGGCAAATGCAAGGTGATTTTCACTGACAACTCCATCTACCGACACCATACTGCCAGGGTGACACCGCTCCTGAGGAGGAATCCCTCCCATTTCTTACTCTTCTCCTGCCAGTCTTGGTCAGGTGAGACACACCGGCAGATGAGCCGAAACCAAGACTTGACTCCCTTGAGCCGTGGTAACCACATATTTGCCTCAGAAGCAGGTCACGGGCCGTAACAGCGCAAAAACTGACGCCAACCTGACGTCCAAACCAATATCGAGTCATGAAATTTTTACAAGTCGCCAATTAGGAGCGGCGTGGCAAATGGAGCCTGCGGGTCGCGTTAATAGGAGGCCATGGCGGGAAGATGTTATCGCGTACGGGCCGGGCACGCGAGGCAATCACACGGGCCATCCGGCCCCACCCGCGCGCATAGACACCCCCCCCCCCCAACACACATACATACACACACACACACACGCACACACACACCGTACACACACACACACACACACACACACACACACACAAACACACACGTTAATAGGGGGCCGTGGCGGGAAGATGTTATCGTGTACGGGCCGGGAAATCACACGGGCCATCAGGCCCTGCCCGCGTGGACGGCATAACGCTAGGCCTGATGTACGCCTGCGGTTTGTTCACGCGTGTCTTTTCGCTCGTTTTGTAAGTCTTCCAATGTTTTTTTTTCTTGACTGATGTGACGTAACGTTCGTCTGAACAATCCATACAGGAACGTGCAGTCGTTCACTCCGCAGTTCTGGTTTGGAATCGACTGTCTTCAGAACCAAGACGAAATATCAAAGCCGGACGGTTCGCTGCAGTATCATGAAAAGTTGCTAGGGGATGCAAAATTGTAAGTCACGTTGAGGTCTCATCAAGACCTAACCACACACCAAATATCAAGAAAATCCACTCATACAGCGGAACGTGTATGTGTATAGTCAAGTGACTCACGTGCAAACCCTTGATCTGTATATATGTCTTCATTCATTGCATCATATCAGCGTCCATTTTCATACCGGTTGGACGCGCAGTTAGAGGTTTTCTGTGGACGAGCCACGTTCGGGATCAATATCACTTCATCAAAAACAGCCGCTGGACACCCGCGCGCGGGATAATGGAACCTTGAGTAATCAAAGTTCACAGGTCAATGCCAGAGCCTTGACCCCGAGCCCCCGGACTGTCAGACACTTGACTTAATAAGGCTTTTTCTGCAGCAAAACACGATAGAATATCTCTAGTCCGTTCCTGATACATATCTGAGTCTCTGTCATGAACTGAATAAGGTACTTGACGTGCTAGAATACTTGATGAGGATAACACTCAATATATATTTATGGCCTCCGTCGGTCAGTATTGACCATGGTAAAATCCTAATTCACAACAGCCCTACAGCCTCGACTATACGAGAATGGCAGTCTCTGCCACAAAAATCACATCTGTAAGCTGACTCAGTTATGTTGCAAAGCTCTTTTCTGCGGATCCGCTTTTCTTCTGCACTGTGCATCAGTCTGGCTTCTCCTGATTTGAGCTGTCTGGACAGTGTGCATCTCCACCTGGAACGGTCACTTGCAAGGTCCTCCCAGTGCTCCGCATCAATATCTAGAGCCTTAAATTAATACTCAATAATCTCCTTAAAAAGATTGTTTTTTTATTCAAAGGTTTGGTTTGTTCCGTTTTCCTCTCCCAGAACATGTATATCTTCGGCTGTGAGTAGATTCACTAAACTTAAGGATACGACTATAGAATGAAAGAGCTATATATCGCAGCATAACTGAACAAACATGAGCACAACGGAGATAAAATGGCGATGGAAATATCTGAAGATGCATTGAAAAATCTCAGGATGCTTTTACAATGATCTAGGAATGTTTTGAGAAGAGTCTCGAAGTGATGTAGAAGAATCTCAGGGATTTTGTAAAGTAGTACAATTGCAACAAGCATGAACATTTCATCATGAGAAGCAACCTTTACTTTGAAATACATGAACAAAAAACACTTATTCCCCAGATGAGACGCAAATCGTGAATCCGGTAAAAGAAAAACATGATTGTTCTTGACGGATCAAAGGCGCCGCGGCAGCCAGCAATGCGTAAGGAAGTCATGACATCCTCCTCTCGTGATTGTTCTGACAGAGAGTTGCCGATCTCAGTCCACGGTCGGACGGGCAATCGCGTAATTGAACGCAGAAAAGCCACTTAGAATGTTGGTTGGCTCCATAATTTAATTTTCCCGTCCGCCCGACTAGAGTATGGATCGGGGCACTCTCCGGTATTAGCCCGTCGCGGGCAGAGCGGGGTGGACAGATGGTGTTGTGTAACGTTTACTATGCCATGTATCAAGAGTAATGCACTATTAAAACTTTCGGTTTAGGGACTGGGAAACATGCTGTTAATGAAGTATGGCGGACAGGATTGATGGGGGTAGTAGAGCAGGCAAGGACAGGAGGAACCTAGCTGGAGTTTTTTGGGGACATTTGGTTTTCTAGCTAAGGAAGTTGTTTTTATGAATGCAATTTAGGCTGGGGGATTCTGTCAACTTTACTATATCCAAGCTGTTTGAGTTTGTCCTAAAGTGGTGTGAAGATCACACTTTTGATTTTGTTGTGATCATTCTGTTGCTTTTCAAGGGTGCAACAGCTCAAAACGGGAAGGACTTCAATGTAATAAGGTTTAGCTTGCCTCATGATCACCAGACCATGCTGCGGGGTCATGGATAGGACAATCCAGCATATTTAGGACGAAAAATTGGCATTGAGAGTGAGTCATAGGGAAGGGTTACGTTTCATCTCTCAATTGTAACCCGATGGTGGCCAAACACCCTGAGGAAATATTCTCCCTATATCCGGCGTAGTAAGTCTGGTAGAGGCTAAGGTTTAGCATGTGTGTTTTTCGTTCCCACGCTTTTACACTGATAAACACGATGAAGTCCCAGCCCCGTGCGTGGTCTGTGTCACAGTGAGAAGGTGAGAGTCAGTGATACTGGCCGTCCCTGTAAACAAGCTCGGCTCAGCGTTACAGAACCCTGCTCAGGGCTGCAGCCTTGATCCCCGCGTGCCGACACGTTATTCTATCCCCGATCTCCATAGTCCTGGGGTAGACGTCGTGGCATTGGTGGGAAACCTAGTCTCTATCGGCTTGGAAACCTAGCTATAGCTAGTGCACTTCAGTACAAACTCACATATATAGGTAGATAACAATTATCAGCTGGTCGGATAGCCCTGGCAGTGCGCATCATTCACAGCAGAACCAGTAAATAAGCAACTTTCTGCATGATGCCGGCTCTGGTCAGGGCAACTATGTGAAGGCAACATGAACTGCATTCTGCACACAGGCAAGCCTTTTGCAACACGACTTAAATGTGTACAAAGCTACATCTGAACGGAGATAGCTAAAACAAAACTTCCTCCTAGCGTTGTTAATGGTCCAAAACCCGCAGACGAATGTCTGGCGACTGTTACCAGAGAAAACGTCGTGACCGTTTTTCCACCCCAGCGCTGACTGGACCTGGCAGGAACACGGTAATGACCTTGTTTCCCGCCAACTTCACAAGGGAGAACATCCCTCTTCTGATTTGTCTGACCTTGTGGGGAGATAGAGGTCCTGGCTCAAGTTCAAGACCGTCCGAGGATGATTACACTCCGAACGGAAGAGTGAAGACGCCTTAGGCATTCTGTATTGGGCAATTTGCAAGGCAAACTGGAGGGTCAACTTGTCTTAGGATTGCTGTAAGGAATTACTACAAGGGCAAAAAGTGAACATGTGTCTTAGGATTGCTGTAAGGGTGTCTTAGGACTGCTGTAAGGAATTACTACAAGGACAAAAAGTGAACCTATGTCTTAGGATTGCTGTAAGGAATTACTACAAGGACAAAAAGTGAACATGTGTCTTAGGATTGCTGTAAGGAATTACTACAAGGACAAAAAGTGAACATGTGTCTTAGGATTGCTGTAAGGAATTACTACAAGGACAAAAAGTGAACATGTGTCTTAGGATTGCTGTAAGGAATTACTACAAGGGCAAAAAGTGAACTTAAGATGCTACAGGGCAGCAGGGGAGACAGGCGGCATTTTGGAACTGCTGTGACGAACTACTGCAAGCCATGGCGGACTCTAAGTGGCTGAAGAGTGCCTGTATGAATAGAATTTTTCACGGTGATAGGAAGTTTCAAATTTCACCCTTAGGACAGTTTGGTACTTCTGAAACTGTAACTTACTCTTACAGAATCACTTTATCTCTATAATTACTTCACGATGGTATAAAATGTCATGGTGACAATATTGTTGACTCTTTTAAGTCTTTGCTTCCAATTGCAACATACTCCATGATTGCCGTTGGGAATTATGTTTCTTGCATTCCAAACACGGTTAACTGTGTCTAAAATGGTAGATGGATATTGTGTTACCTATTTCCGATACTTTGGACTTCGGGAATATGGTGACCTTCGACCCCACATGGCCGACTGGTGTAGGGTTACCTCTTTTAAAATACGGCGGTCGTAAACCACGATGGGTCACATGAGGACAGACAAAAACAGTCTCAGTTCATCCGGGCGGCAATACGAGCCAGGAAATATCTCATCGGGGCGATAAACTATTCTGATGGAAACAATTTAGATTTTATCGCTTGACGCAACATCCTGAAAGCTTGAGGACATAATCATGAATACTTCATGGCTTATCCAAGTTATTGTGGAAACAGCTGAAGAGCGGCTCAATGGGTATTTATTCCGGTATCCGCTGGGTTGCTAGGCAACAGTAAAGGAGGTATGTCATGAACATTCTTTGAAGTTATCGTCCAAACTTTGTTCTTGCCGCCCGGAGGGCTGCACGGAACTGCAGCTAGCGCGAAACTGCGTTGTTGTACGCTGGAAAGGTTCGTTGTTACAGAGATTGAAGAATGTTTTAAACCCTTACCAAATATGATAAATCAGTGTACACAATGCTCTTTTTTTTTAAACAAAGTTTAGTTTAACCACCTGATGACTGAACTGGGAACATCCTATTCTAAAGCTCCCCCCTTCTGGTGCGTTTGGTACCGTCCAGAAGCCAGTGCCACCCTACCCGCAACCTCCAGGTCTTTATTCACCTCATGAATTATGCAACGTCACATCAGCGGAAGAGTCGTCATGATCATAACTTTTTACGGCGCCCTTTTACTTTAGTACGAAACGCAAAGACGACGCGGACATATCACCCGGCGTTTACGTGATGGAGGATCTCATCTCTTCCCAGAGAGAGCCTTGATCTCAAACGTTACGGCATAACGACTCTGATCTGTCCGCGTAAACTGTCAGATCAGCAGGCCCGTAAACCCGCGGGCGCGTCGCCGCTTGTGAACACATGCGGTAAAACGCTCGGAGCGGTTTGTAGACTTTCAGAGGATGCCATTGATGGGGCGTGATCCCCCAGCAGATTCAGGGAGGGACGACAGTAACATTTGCCGAGCCTTGATCCCAAACGTTACGGCATCCGCGTAAACTATGACATCAGCAGGCCCGTAAAACTACAGGCGCGTCGCCGCTTCTGTACACATGTTGTTTTAAAGTGCGGTAAAACGCTCCAAGCGGTTTGTAGACTTTCAGAGGACACCGTTGCGGGATGTAATCTCGCATCTCGGATGTGACAGTAACATTTGCCGAGCCTTGATCCCAAACGTTACGGCGTAACGACTCTTGTCTATCCGCGTAAATTATGACATCAGCAGGCCCGTTAAACTACAGGCGCGTCGCTGTTTCTGTACACACGTTGTTTTAAAGCTCGGTAAAACGCTCCAATCGGTTTGTAGACTCTCAGAGGAAAAATCAATCAATCAATCAATCAATCAAATGAAAAATCAATCTACTAATGAACAAATCAACATCAATATTACTTTATATCAATATTGCATTAATATTAACAGCGTTCATCTTCCGGAAAACAAACTAGGGCCTCGTATTGATAAGGTGCAACACCAACAGATCGAGCTCATAATGGGAGAAAATTATTCTTTGGTTTGTCGGTCTGTCTGTCTTTCTGTCTCTCTGTCTTCTTTCTGTCTGTCTGTCTGTCTGTCTGTCTGTCTTCCTGCCTGCCTGTCTGTCTGTCTTTCTTTGTGTCTGTCTGTCTGTGTGTCTTTCTGTCTGTCTTTCTGTCTTTCTGTCTGTCTGTCTTTCTGACGTCTGTCTGCCTGTCTGTCTTTCTGACGTCTGTGTGCCTGTCTGTCTGTCTTTCTGTGTTTCTGTCTGTCTTTCTGACGTCTGTCTGTCTTTCTGACGTCTGTCTGCCATTCCCAGTATCCGCGATGCATTGGCACCACACATCCTTGGTGCTGCTACCTTTCTCTATGGAAATGGAACGGTTGCAAAGCTTTATGGGTGAGGGGGTGAAGTCTGCCGTCTCTGATTGCCTCGCTGGAACGGTTCTTATGGAACAGTTCTCTCTGTGGAACTGGAAGGGCCGTGAAGCTTTGTAGGTTCCGTGGGAGTCGAACGATGCTCTCTGACGCGAAAACGAGCCTCAACAAATCCATCTAATCACCTTGTAGACTACTAACATTTTCATTGACTCTCACGTCAAAAAGTCAAATTCCTACGTCCCCTTGCGGCGGGTGGTAAACCATGCCACTGCATCCAATTCCGTTCCCACAGTTTGATTGGTCCGTTGTGGGAACCCTTAGTTCCAGTAAGGGATTACTAGGCTAAACGAGGCGCGTCGGTGAAGGTTAGACATTCCAGGTGGTAAGATACGCAAAGTAACAGTTACTCAAGCAACTGGGTAGATTTTGGAAACGGTCAGACGTTTCAGGTAGCATTCAGTACCTTTCGTCAGTGACTTGACGAGATTCATGCCTGTTTCATCGGGTTTTAGGCAAAAACTAGGAATTTATATGCAAAACAAATTGAATTGAAATTTAATTGGAAATAAATTGAAGACAAGTTTATAAGTTAAACAATTTCCCACTACCTTTCGTCAGTGATTCGACGAGATTTCTGGTCCATCGGGTTTGAAGCAAAAACTATGAGTTGATATGTAGACAAATTGAAGACAAATTAAAGTTTTCCTTAAGAAAAACGATGTTCCCACCTTTTGTCCACCACATTCATACTTCACATGTCCATCTTTACCTGCCTGTATTCCTGATTCCGTCCTATTTCCACACACAGCGATATTTCAGCGCGCAGCCGACGCCACGCCTCTGCTTATCCCCGCAGATTTACCGCCTCCATAAAACCTGCCTCCGCTGCGTGTCGCTCGCGCAGTTAACACGGAACCACTCAAAGTTCAAAGTCAATCCGTGTGTTTTACCACTCTCTGCGCCGGCTGCGGCAGGGGCAAGTCAAACTCTGGTGGTCGGCACCTGGGCGGGTTTTCTGGCTGGTCTATCTCGGCTGTACGAAGTACAGAATAGTGGCGACAAACTGGGATTAAAACAACGGTGGAGGTGGCGGCAGCGACGCAGGACCACACGCTACGAAGGAACACATTTTTTTTTACTTCGCTTTTGGACAGACAAGGTCGACGTGGCACTGCATTCAAGTTCTTTGTAACTTATTTCAACAGTGCCACGTACAGAGAACAATAACCAATTTTACACCTGGGTGGAGTGAGGAAAGTCGTGTAAAGTGCCTTTCCCAAGGGCACAACATTGATGGCGTCAGGGGATTCGAACCCGGGACCGTTGGGTTCTGGGTCGAACACCAAACCTTTACCCCGCACGACCCCACTTACAACACCGCTGGCCGACCGATACGGCACCGAGGTGTATATCTAAGTCTCTCAAGCCTGACTAGCGAAACTGTTCTATCCGGTAAAGAAATGCAGACGAGCCGGGCTCGTTACAAAACGAAAACATCCCAATCCCGTTAATATTGCAGCCCTCTGCCTCTGTGAAGCCACTGTGCAAGTACTGACGCTTTTTGCAGTATATAAAGGTTCATTGTAAGGGGGCATCCCCCCGTTGCTTTCATCAACTACGATGAAAAGTGAGCCACGGATTAACGTACACACTTCTCATCTTAAGTTATGGGTTGCAGCTTGCAAGTCAGTGAAGTCACAACGGCCGGAATGCAATCGCTAAACCTACTGATCCGTAGCAACAACAAAATCATTTAAACTCATCGGGGGAGTCCGGGACCACAGATATGAAACATCCCCAATATTCTAGTGATCTTTTCCGGATTTCACTTCACCACAACTACACGAGCACGGCGGGTACAGTACCGGTATTGCGTCATGTTTTGGGTTATACTTATACAGTCAGTGGTAGAGGGATGAAAAAGCGAATAGTTTCTAGAGTACGCAGGTTTCGGCACTGCTTTTTAACCTTTATAGCAGGTTCCGCGGAAAGCGTTTTTATACTGTCGTGATTATATCTAATCTTCACCGCAGGGTTTGGAGTAAGTCGGGGAAAGTTACGGGATGTGCGGGTTTCGGCAGTGCTTTCCTATAGCCTTTGTAGTAGGTTCTGCTGTAAGCGTTTTTACATCGAGGTGATCATATTTTGTCCTCCAGATAGCTGACGTGGTCGGGCGGCTTCCTTTTGTCGCTATGGCCGGTCAGTGCCGTGCATAGACAGCGTATCGGCACACGGCGGCAATAAAAGCAAATTTGTAATCAGCAGAAATATGGGAGCCCTTCGGCATCTCAATAAGCCAGTGTTACTGTAAATGCATTTATGTTCGCGTGGTTTTCATTTCGCGCTAAGGGGAAAATGGAGTGGTCGCGGTGGTTTTAAGTTTGCGGCAGCGCTATAGTCACATACTGCTACAGTATTGGACAAAAATGGTCGCCGTGATTTAAAGATCGCCGTGAAACGGTCGCCGCGAAAACCGCTAACATAAAACCACCGCGAACATTTCTGCATTTACAGATCCGTGGCCCGATGAGGCTGTGCGTGCCTGTGGAGGGGTTTACGAGACAGTCGAGCCGCTGATTTATGCCACAGATGAACCCATTCTTTGAACAACGGGACAGACGGAAGACAAACGGGCCTGGCACGCTCGCTGGTGTGACGTCGGGCACACATATAACACGTCTAACAAGACATGTCCGGCCGTTAGGTTGTTGTCACTGCATGGTGGTGTAACGAATCCAATATTTCAAACTGCAGTATTTTGTTTTAACGGTGGCAGTTGGTTACAGGGCAGCTGCATGTGGCACTCCACCAGCGCACGGACGGTTCTAACAAACATGTTGGCAGCTATATTTGTCCCCGGCCCTGGTCAGCGTTTTGCCTGTAGGGTCGCGCGCGGAACATTGTTATGAGTGGCACCGGGCCAGCCTTACAGGCACATCCGCGGGGGACATCTCGCAATCAGGCTGCAGCAAAATAATGTTAACTCGCTGGATAAATATTGTTCTTCCGATATTGTTACAGGCGGCAATGGGTGAGGAGATGGTCAGTGCTAACATGCCGATATCTTAAGGGACTTTAACTGGAGATACAGGACTAAGTCACAGCTATGTGAAGTTATGAGTTCAGATGGAAAGGGAAACAACTCGAATCTGTCCTATTGCAATGGTGTGGTAGTATTTTACGTTATAAAACAATTTTAGCGTTGCAATTGGATACATATAGCACGCGTTAGAGGTACAGTGCTTTTCTACCGTAACTACATAAAGATCCATACTAGAATTGGCTTGAAGAGCAGCCCATGCTACGCCGTGCAGGGGTAGAAAAATTGAACAGCACAGAACTAGACACGTTTTCCCGCCTTTCGCTTGCGTTTCTACAGTAGGACGACGGCAGGACGGTTGTAGGTTGTCCTGTGCTGTTCCATAAGGCATAAACCCCGTCTCTTCGTTCATAACCTTTCTTTTTTCAGTCGTACCAACGAAACGACCTGCACTAGAAGCTGCCACGGAAGTTAAGCACATACCACGTCGTGCGCTTGGAACAAAATTGAAACAACGTTTCACCCGTTTTCTCTATTCACTAGGACAGTACAAAGGTTGTAGAACGGTGGTAGGACGATAAAGGGTCGTCTTGTTTACATATGATTTCACATATGTACCCGGAAAGCTACCTTGAGGATCGAGACATACAAGGCACTAAAATAAACACCAACACATACCAGGTTTTACCAGGTTCAACTGGGACAAAAATGTAACAACGTTTGTGGGCTCCCCTTTTCCTCATCTCGATTAAGATGACAACAGGTCGACAATAGGACGACAGTTGATCGTTCTATTTTTGCACCAACTCTGAAGACGGATTTCTGCGTACATACCTTTTTTTCAGGCCTGCTCTAAAAATTGACATAAATGCTATGGGACAAAAATGGAACGACGTTTGCCCTCCCCTTCCGTTCCTACATGCTACGGTAGTAGGACGATTATAGCTCGACAACAGGACGGCTCTAGCTCCCGTAAATACCCGGAAAGCGTCCCTGTGGATTTCTACATATTACATACCTTTATCTTGACCTACTCTAAAATATGACATGATGGGACAAAAATGGAACGACTTTTTCCCTCCCTTTTCCTGTATGCTGTGGCACTGTGTCAATACCAGGACAGAAGTAGAACGACAACAGGACAGCTGTAGGGCCCGTACGTACCCGGAAGGCTACTCTAAGCATCTCTGGGTACATACTTTTTTCTAGGGCTGCTCTAAAAATTGACATGTATACTATGTTTGCCCTACCGTAGGGACAAAAATGGAATAATGCTTGCCCTCTCTTTCTCTGCATATCATAGTAGGACAATTCTAGCTCGCTAACAGGACGGCTGCAGCGCCCGTAGGTACCCGGAACGCGACCCTAGGCCTGTAGATCTCTACATAGATGCACATGCCTTTTCCAAACCTACTCTACAAATAACTATGCCCTGTCGTAGGGACAGAAATGGAACGACTTTTACCCTCTCTATTTCTGCATGCTACGATACCGTGTTAATAGAAGGACGATTCTAGCTCGCTAACAGGACGGCATGTAGCGCCCGTACGTACCCGGAAGGCGACCCTGAGCATCTCTGCGTGGTCTGTCTCCAGCAGCTTGTGCGCCATGACGGACATGAACTCGTTGAAGTCGATGGTTCCCGACTGGTCCAGGTCTACCTCGTTGACCATGTCCTGCACCTCCTGCTCGGTGGGGTTCTGCCCCATGGCCCGCATGATGTAGCCCAGGTCCCCGGTGTCGATCATGCCCGTGCCCTTGTCGAACTCGCTGAACGCCTGCTTCAGCTCGGCTATCTCCTCCTGGGAGAGCTCCTTCTCCCACGCCGCGGGGCCCGTCGCCTTGCCGCTCGCCATGTTGGCCCTGCGGGAAACCTGACACGCGGCAGTGTCCCTGGTGGAGCCCGCGGGGGAACCTGAGACGGACGCGGGTAAGCCGATATCTGTCCCGGCGCTGGCGGGTCAAGTCTGCGGGCGGGGAGCTGGGTAGGCCCGAGGACCGGTTCCGTACGGCACGGCACGCGCTCTCTCGGGATGAACGTTACGTCGAACCGCAAGGATGATCACACGGAGGCTGCGACTTCCTTTCAGAACGTCTTCACGGCGACGGCGTGTTCTTAAAGACACGTGAGATCGAGTGTCTTCAGAAGTGTGTTCAGCTGTTCCGATCCTCCACGCGGACGCTGTAGTACAGTACTGCCTGAAATAGAGCTGGAGTAGTGCCGTGTGCTCCTCCTCACTGACTAACAGCGCGTGCTCCTCGCACGATCAATCCGCGCGTGGCTATTTACCCGCACTGGTGACGAACCACCCGCCTCCCGGCACGCCTGACGAGCCCGCCGCGCGCAAATTAAACGCGCAGCGCGGTGGGCGTGCCGGGAGGCGGGCCGAGCGCTCCGAGTTAATCTCCGGTAGCAAATCCAATCGGAGCGCCGCGCGCCAATCGCCCGTAGCCTCCACCAGGCCCTCCCACGGGCGTGTGGATAGCAGAATTTGGCAGAAAAAGGAATAATTAGCCAGTAGAGTCAGTCCACGGTGAAGATCACATTTCGCCCACGGAGCCTGCAAATGAAACCCTTGCAAATATTCTCCCTATAGCCGGCGTAGTAAGTCTGGTAGAGACTAAATCGCCGGGACGGTTTATCGGATCGCGCGGAGGAAGAAACGTATTCATTTATTGGTTCGGCTGTTCAGCACGGTTTGTAGGAGAGAGAACCGTGTTCATACAAACTTTTTATACATTCGCATGATCGCACAAGTTTGGGGGTTCTCAGAGGATCGCATCCTTACAATCAAATCAACATGGCCTTAAAGGGGATACATGGAGGAAAGTTACGTGACAAGCAAAGTGAATAGATGAAAATTGAAAGAAGAAAAAACGATTTACAGCAGCTTTCGCGCACAGCTCATAAGGAATCCATATCTTAAATTTACTGATATCATTTATTGACATGTTTGATTCAAATTTCATTCTGAATCTATTTATCTATGGCATTTTCCAAATGGCAATACCTCAAGCAAAATGCCTACCCAAGCTTTCGTAAATCTCCATCTACGTTCTTCATCACGTCAGGACAAAGTCAAAGAAAGTTTATCCCTTATCTCTGATTGATGTCGCTGTTGTTGTTCATTTCTCGCGGGCGACAAACTCCTCCCATTGATCATGCGGATAGCCTCCAAGCAGGCCCAATGGATTACAAAGACCGTATCCAACTGGAAGAAGGTGCTTGTATAGCAATCAAAACATACTTCTTCTGCCAGTTTGATACGGTCTTCGCAACCTATAGATCTGCTCGGAGATGACATGCGGAGACAAATTCACGAACTCAGCGAAACGTCAGATCACACCGAAGGGCAGCGTGTGCGTACGCACGGAGGAAAGTTTCACGTGGGAGAGGTTTTACGGCGTTCATAATCAGTTTTGACAAGCACAACTCGCGGAAAAGGGTACGCAGCTCTAGTGTGTGCAGACGTCTATAAAGTGTTGATTAGTCTTGACAATGCGAGAAAGTGCACAGCAAATGTAATGTATTTGTTGGAGAGCTGGAACTCTTGCGATCATTCATGATCAGGTTTGACAAGCGAATCACTGAAAAGGGTACATAGTTCTAGTGCATGCAGACATCTATAAAGTGTTGATTATTCTTGACAGGACACTGGGTTAAACATTCGGGAAGCAGAGGCTAGGCCAAGAGACAGGATTGCTTGGAGGATCCACCTGGAAAGCAAGGAGCCAGTTTCTGGCCTGTGCACGTAGGCAGGTAGGCAGTCTTGACAAGCCGGTAAAGTGCACAGCAAAGGCAATGTATTTGCTGTAGAGCCGGAACTCTTGAAATCATTCGTGATCAGGTTTGACAAGCGAATCACGGAAAGGGCTACGGAGTGTTAGTATGTGAAGGGAACGGCAAAGTGCTGCTTGTTCTTGACAATACTGTAAGGCCCACAGCAAAGACATTGGTCTTCATTGGGGACGTACAACTCCTGGAGTCATTCGTCATCAGTTTTGTTTTGACAAGGGAATCACTGAAAAGGGTACGTGGTTCTAGTCATGTGTAGGCAACTGTTCAGTGCTGATCATTCTTGCCTAGCCTTGAAGGTACAGCGTAGAGGCAGATGCACGTCACGACAGTATCCGTAATCAGTTTTGACAAGCAAAATCTGAAAAAGGGCACGTATTTCTAGTGGATAAAGGGCGCGTGTATTTGCAACTTGCTGTTTATTTCTGACAAGCCTGGCGGATTGAAGGTGATGATGATAGTGGGTATAGTAACGGTATTCACGTGGTTTTTATATGTGGATCAGGGGGTTAGCAATCCCGCTTCAGGGCCTTCAGGACAGCCGTTCGAATTCCGGCCCTGTCATCGTCTTCCGCTGCCTCAGAAGAAAAAGTCAAGCCTAACAAGACTAGAACCATGTACATTTTAGAATGCAGCATATCATTGAATGTTGCCCTTAATATCGTTGTATATGTTATTATAATATGTGTTGTTTGTACTTGTAAATAGCCCCCGGGCGTGTATTTAAAATAAACTTTGCACATTGCTATCGATAACCCGAAGCCTGATCTCTCTCTCCCTCGCAGCAAAGTTATCTCCAATGCTGGCCACCGTAGCCTGCCTTTCTCCTCTGTCCAGCTAGTGCCTGATTTCCGGCTCCCTCCCAAGTGTACCCCAGCTCCTCTAATTCCCGAATATCTGTTTTCTTCGAGGCCCAGGACAGCCTGGCTTGCACGCTCCTGGAAGGGGTTACAGTCTTTCGGACGGGACGTTTAACCGGATACTCAATTAGACTTGGGGCACTACCATATTAGTACACTTCTCTAGTATTTTGTGTTTCTACAAAACTAACTCCGGCCCAAGTACCCACTGCAGGAATTTCTGCGAATTGATTGAAAGCAATCGGCTATCCCTGAAGAAATTATCTTCTTTAATTATTCATAAACTCATTAAAAGCATCATTGGCAATGCGCTGCCGAAACGAATCTAAATGATTGAATTGATTGATGAAGTGTAAGACCTCCATTGAAGTGTTGTATTTTCATTTTCATTTTTTCTATTCAAGATGCAGTCGTCATCGGGGCTAGTTCTTTGACATTAGCTAGTTGGGAAGCCCTAGCCACATGCCACTGTGCATAGGAGCATGATGATGATTAAGATGATGGAAACTTCCAATGAATACAGAGAACACACAGCCTTCTTGTTGAAATCTCGCCCGTACATTTGTGTTGCAGATTTATTTATTTATTTTGATTTACCACATTTTGTGGAAGGATTGACATAACAGGTGAACTATCACCTTTTCAAGATGTCATCCCAGACCGGACTGTAAGATTTGGACCATCGCACACCGGGGCATGCCCCTACTCTTTTTCGAAAGGTGTGGTGGGTTCTTTAACGTGCGCGGGGTGTGGCTCTCCCCAAACACGGGACCTCCATTTAACGTCCTATCCGAGGGACGTCCCTAACCCTAGATGAGCTAGGTACTCATTTACACCTGAGTGAAGTGAGGAAAGTCGTGTTAAGTGCCTTTACCAAGGGCACAACGTCGGGGTGCAAGTTCGGACATGTCTCTGGGCACACCCCGGGATTAGATCCCGGGTCCCATTGTTTGACAGCCGCGCGCTCTACACTTGCGCCACACGACGCCACGAGAGATGTCTTTCATCATAACCATAAACCGCAGATTTATCGCCAGGGCATGTCCGGTCGGTGATATTGCACATTGGAATCAGCCCGTGGACCTCCGGGGAAGTGGCCCTGCTTGTAGTTCACGGGCAGCGGTCAAGGCCATAGGCGGTGGCGGGTAGTCAAGGCCATGGGGCAATGATACCGGCACGGTGCGTGAGTCTGCATTGTCAGCAGGGATTTACGTCTGCAAATACTGCAACCAATACCGTTGGTCGCCTATAGTCTCTATCAGACCAACCACGCCGGCTATAGGGATAATTCTATTTTCCAGGGGAGTTTGGCCATCGGATGGTTTCATTCGCAGGCGCAGTTAGTCTGTCGGCGATGGCATACTGGACCCTCTCTCCGTACCCGACTCCCTTAGCATACTGTTTACTCTATTTGTCCAATTTCTACTATTTTCCCAGCCATCTGCGGGGTCTGGTACAGGCTAGGTCACCTAGAGGATTAGACGGTATAAAACAGTAATCTTTAGGCAGATCTATCGGTGGCAGGACAGTGTCAAAAGGGCCAACCTGTACCAAAAGCCACTGGAGGCTTTTGGTGCTGGTTAACGTTAGCCCTGTGCCTTGCCACCGATAGATCTGCTTGGAGAGTAAATAACGCGATGCCAGAAACTAAACTTTAACAAAAGAAAAAGTAACAGCGAAAAGTACTGTTTTCCTAATCTCCAAGCAGATCTATCGGTAGCAAGGCAGTATCAAAAAGGCCAACCAGTACCAAACGCCACTTAAGATTAGATTAGTATCGCGGGTCTTCATGGTTAGGGCAGTTTGGATCCCTGGCATGTCCCGATGTTGTGCCCTTGGGAAAGGCACTTCACACGAATCGTCCTCACTGCACTCAGGTGAAAAATGGGTACATAGCTGTCAGGCATGAGCGGAACAGTAGTTTCATTATTCATAACATTCCTCGCATTTAACCAAAACCGCCACGTCAAAAGCAAGTCTTCACTACCGAAAAGTTGGAACGTTTTCCTCATCGACCACTTTCGTCAACCTTTGACTGCTTGAGTAAATCTTTAATAAATTAAACAATTTGTACAAACTTGGAATAAGTAGTTCAGTTTTCCATTTGCTCCGTACAATTTTGCAAACACATCACAACGTTCTATGACGTCATCTCCCGTCATGCTGCTAACGTTACTGTCGACGCTGCAGTGTTTGACCCCCAAATGTTGCCCTCCAAATTCAAGATGGCGGCGGGTTAATGAGAACGGTCGCCCGGCCCGCCCGGCGCCCACGCGTGTTAACGGGCGCTGATTGCGCGCTTTGATGTGATCGCGGAGGGCGGCACGGACGGCCGCTGCACGGTAATCCGGGGTTTAACCTTTACAAGGAGACACGGGTACGTACAGAGTGACGTCATGGGTGAGAACTTGTGAAAAACACGTACAGAGACGAACAGAATCCTCACTTTGAATTGTAATTTGATGTGAAGTTACCTGGCAAATAGTAGTGGACAGCATCAAGCCAACCGTACACACTCACGCCGTATCTTCAGAAAAGACGCTGTAGCCGCATAAATCCCGTTTAGAACTTTATTCGAGCCCACACCGAGTAGTTTCACCCTGTGTGTGGATTTTTCAAGGATTACAGCTCGAATGAGCGCAATTTGTTATAATGTTGCCGTTAGAAATGTAATAAAATGGGTAATCCTGAGTGAAGGGGAGGAAAGTTAGACAGTACAAACGTGTTTTGTTTCCCTATTTGTAGCAGAATGTCAGGATTTGCCCTTTTCACAGATACACACTTCTATGCGAGATGATGTCATAGGTTACAGAGGCGTTGAGTGCGTTCAGCTGGAAAGTGTAGAGAGAAGGGCAGTGCACTGACATTCAAACATTAGCGGGCTGACTGACGGGTGGTAACAGTGGCCTGTCACAGTACAAACGACTTCTGGACGACAAATGGGGGAAATGTTTAACCTGCGGAAGGTAATCCTGTCACAGTACGAACACCTCTTAGATGAAAAATGGAGATCTTTTCGATTCAGTTTAACCTACAGCAGGGACCATAAGATTGCTACAGAAAAGGGAGGGAATTCCAGGGAAAGCTGGTATAAAATTTAGCGGTCTTGTGATGGAAAACATTGGCGAAGATCTTTGTACAAATATAGTTGTAAGCGTCGACGGTCGGTTCCAGTCATAACACGTGCACAGGGAACCGTGGAATGAGTGTGCCTGCTCCCAAATAGGAAAACTCTCCTGCTGGCATCTTGACATCCCATCGAAGGACTGCAGCCTTGGTCGCATCATTGACCAATTGAAGTCTATATTGTGAAGCTTTGGCTTACATGTACGCAGATACGATATGAATGTTTTATTTTATATGTGAATGTTGTACTGTATGTTAGATGGCACCCGCCATCAGGGTGACCTGTGTGTTGCTGTGTTGAAATTTCAATAAAATAAAACCGTGTTAACGTTGTAATTCTATACCACCGCTTCAGCCAGGTCGTATGCACAGCAGGGCGTCTCTCAGGCTCAGCCCGATCCCTTCAACCCGTCTGTGTGCATGAAAACAACCGCCTCGCGGTCCGCGTTCTTGGTGTTTTGCCGTTTCTCCGGTTAGGGCCCTGTCACACTTGTGCGTAAATTCACGTGCGTATGAGTTGCGCATCAGCATTTCAACTACGCACAAGTGTGACAGGGCCCTAACCGGAGAAACGGCAAAACACCAAGACGCGCTGTGACAGATGCGCAAGCTATTCTTTTGCTTTTCCTTAATCTCCAAGCAGAGGTTGGTGGGGAAGATTGTGACCTTTCTATCATATGCCCTGTTTATTGTCCGCTCTCCCCACCGCTATTGGGGGGGGAGCTTTGTGGGGAGAGGGGCATTGATAAAAAGGTCACAAGCTTCCTAACCAAACTCTGCTTGGAGAGTGGCTCTTCCTCGTGCCACGTTTGTTCGTAAAACAAATAAGATTAGAACTTTGTCAAAAACTTACAGGTAGTTGTCTCTAGTAACATCTCAAGTTTATAGGTAACCAGACATCTAGATTTGACCCAGGGCGCATCTACACGTAAAGCGTTTATAGAATTTACATTTTTTTAATCTTGGTATTATATAGGCATCCTAAACTCTACCTACATAACTTATCCACTTACATGAGCTTACAGTGAATATCTCTTATTCTATGGGCGAGTACTCTTTTGTGCTGTAACAGCAGAATTTAGCCCACCGTATGCATCATTGAAGGTTGTACATAATCTCTGTGATTTGTTTGACTAAAAAGAGCTGATTTAATGCAAAGGAGCCACCTCAGCACACATCACGAATCAGCACCACGTGCGATTACGTCATCAGCGGGCCCTGGCTGCCCGGGAACGAGGTATGACGTAAGCAGGGTTTATGGACTGTGATAGTTAGATAAGCTCCAGTGGGGCGGAGGAAATGAAATGTATCGCGCTCTGGTCTGGTCTGCTGGAATGTTATTTCTCTCTATTGGCGAAGGTGTTTAAGTATTAGAAAGACCTTGTACAGTCTGGTTTTTCGACGAGTACAATAAAGAAACAGTGGACAGGCAAACTATGGGAAAGAGTTGCAGTCACTATACTAGTTAGGACAAGACACTGTAAGAACCGTTCATTGTGATTGTTAATGAAATGTTTCTCTCTCGATCTATTCAAGCTACACATTTCGTACAGCAGAGCTTTCTCTGGTGTTTTCGATGAGTACAATGAATACACAGTGGACAGGCAAACTATGGGAAAGAGTTGCAGTCATCATAGTTAGGGCAAGACGCTGTAAGAATCGTTCCTTGTGCTTGTCAATGAAATGTTTTTCTCTTCGTCTATTCAACCTGGATGTTCTACTGTGCACAGCGTCTGTCTTTGTCACTTGACTCATACTTGATCTTATTTAAAGTCAAACCTGTGACCCCTCAAGGAAAATTTTCGCAGTAGATACATTTGTTATGATTTTCTAAGTCAGTTACACAGTTGACACATATAAAAAACTAGCAGGTTACTGCTATATAGACAGGATTTTGTATGCTTTGGCCGATCATTGGGTCAAACCTGTGACCCCTCAAGAAAAATGTTCGCAGTAGACATTTGTTCTGATTTTATAAAGGCTCCTTTGGAAATTCGTTACTCAATTAGCTGAACGAACAAATGAATAGATTAACTAGCAGGTTGCCACAATATACTTTAGACAAGATTTTGTATGCTTTGGCCGATGGGGAAAAATAGCCACAACGGCCAGGTAGTCATTATGCAGAGGTTTGGCCACAACCGGAATCATCTGCATTGCCGCCATGGCTGGGTAGACATCGTATTGCTGCGTTGCACTTTCAATAATGCATAAATGAGACAACCGGCGTGCATGTTTCATCTCCTTCTGCGCGTTAGTTTCAGGCAATAAACTTCGCAGGAAATATCCCCGCCACCCCGGCCGCTGACCTCTGCCCTCTGCCCGCCTCTGGGAAACAAATAATCGATGCCGGAAACGAACCCCGGGCGGAAAACACTCGCCGGCCGCGACAAAAACAACGGAATCAATACTAAATTTCATTCTTCACTGACTCAAGCTTTTTCTCCGGATTGAAACTGGAAGGAAGTAGAAGTGTTGTTCGGAGTATCCGGAAGCTGATTGTGATTTGATTCTAAGTTTGCTGAACCATTGTAGTACAGTATATACTATATAGAGCGTTTGTATTTCCAAAATATGTTCATGAATTCAAAATTTCTATAAAAAAAAGAATCGTCAATTCACTGATTGCGTTTTGATTCAACTGAACTGAATCAACGTCTTAAAAGCGTACAGTGTGTGTTTTATCAAATACAAATGATACAAAAATGAAGAAAAAGACGAAAAGAAGCTGGTTTCATTCGTAATGGAAAGGCAAGAGCGGGGATACTTATTCCTACCTGGTGATTGATAGCTGATAAAGTTTATATAACTAGATGATATAACTTGTAGTTCACCATTACACTAGCTACACCATTACGTATTCAGGGCAGCCGTAGTAGCTTTCTGAATTATAAATCAGCACATTGGGAAAGTAATAATAGCTTTCAGACATTAAACTGGGTCAAATTCCTAATGAAGACAGATTGAGTCATTCCCAAGTGTTAGATAACAGCGGAATAACTTTACGTAAGCTTTTAAACCTGTCAGTCAACAGGAGTAGCTTATTCTTAAAGACTTAATCACGAGTAGCTTATTCCTAAGACATTATCAGTTCCTAGTAGTGTAGTAGTGATTCTAAATTGTCTTAACCTCATTAACAAATAAATTCAGAGTTTTGTTATAAAACCTGGTTTTCCTTTTTTTTCTTAAGTCACTGACGGAAAATAGCGGATGCTGTCAGAAACGTCTTTCAAAATTTTATCCAGTCGTTTGAGCAACTGTCTTTAGGCATTTCCTAGTAGGTTGCTAGGCATTGTGTCATAAACATAGTCTTTGTTCTCTCCATGCATTGTGCTTGATTTGATTGTCTTTAATTGTAATAATTTTCTTTCAGTTTTTTTTTTCTTTCTCGTACTCCTCTGAAAGCCTCCCCGTGTATGGTTTGATGTAGTGTGTGGTTAAAGTGGTTCTCCAGTTTCTTCCTTAAGTCACTGACAAAAGACAGTGAATGCTGTCTGAAACGTTACGTAAGATTTTATACCTGTCAGTCAACATGAGTAGCTTATTCTTAGATACTTCATCATCTCCGAGTAGGTTGACAGCCATATAATTGTGTAATAAATATAGCCTTTATTCTCTTCATGCATTGTGTTTGGTTTAATTGTCTTGCAATGATTTTCTTTTGGTTTCTTTCTTTCTCTTTCTTACTCCACTAAAAGCCTTCCCGTGTATGGTTTGATGTAGTGTGTGGTTAAAGTGTAGGGTTTGATGTAGTGTGTGGTTAAAGTGTAGGGTTTGATGTAGTGTGTGGTTAAAGCGTAGGTTTGATGTAGTGTGTGGTTAAAGTGATGAACCGGTCGGCCCCATTGTGTCACGGCGTCAGTGTTCCCATAATTCCCGTGGGACAGCTGTGGGTGTACGAGAGGACATCGCCCAGCTGGGGTTCGGTTACTCTGACCCCCAGGACAAGGTCAGGAGAGACGTTACGTTACTATAGCGGCAGGCTATTTGAATGATAATAACAATGATAAGTTTATTGCTAGTTCGTGTCCGTGTGCTAATTGCAAATAAAATGAAAAAGGAAAGAAAAATGATGTAAAACAGCATAGCATTTATCTACTCTTAGTCTAAATGCTGATTCTGATGGGCTCTGCTTCTTTTTCTGAGACAGTAGAAGCCGAAGGATGCCACTTTTTCTGTAATGTGTGGGTTCTGTGAGAGCAGTCTTTTTGTCTATAAACACACTGAGAAATCAATAACTGGTAAACCGACGGTAAGACATAACACGCCAGTCCTGTACAGTAAGTACACGCTGTGCAAGGCCATGCTCACATTTCCAAACCGGCCACCGGCCTGGCAGTTTGCGGGAAAGAAACATGATATATGACACAAAAGACAACAAACCTGGCAAAACGAAAATAAAGCTAGTCATGCGCAGAGTTTGTGTGTTTCTTGATATACTATACACCGTTATTTTTCGTCCTTATAAACAGTTCAGTTTAGATATGTGACCCTAGCATAAGACTTGAGTGGTAGTGTTGATCCACTCACACTAAAATGTACCCCTATTAAGTTCTTTAACGTGCTTCAGGTGCGGCTCTGCTCACACAAGTGACCTCCTCTTTACGCCCCATAGGAGAGGACGTCCCTGACCGAAACTAGGCACTCATTTCACCCGAGTCGGAGCAGTGATGTCACTACCGGGTAGTTGTGGTGTGAAGGGTCAGTGTAAGTCCCCATCCCTAAACAACCTTCGCTAACCGTTCAGAAGGGGCTCCGAATATGACTTCCTTTAAGAGACTCTTGAAGTAACAGAAATGATTAAAACGAACGGACACGTACCATGAACCAGCTTTCGCTCTACTTTAAGGTTTGCACTTTGTATTTGCAATGATATATGTTGATACTGTTATTAAGACTTAAATGATGCAATCTGCATCTCTGTTATATCTTATCTGACATTTGGCTCTTCCCTCATGACATGAATAAAAAGCAGCATGCAGGCCGATTTGAGCTTCTCATGGATAGTATTCCAAAGAGCAAATTCGCTCAGCGTAAACCCGCACACCAAGGCAGCAATATCTTTACCATCTAAGCTGCCACAATTTTCTTCAGATTCCTGGTAAGTCTCGGTGATCCTGTCGAACTTAGCAGCCGCGAGAAGAGTCTCACTAAGGTCAGGGCATCGCAGCATCTCAGAGAATCTTCTCAAAAGGTCAATGACGTAAAAGGCGAGCACCTCAAAGGTGCTCTTCGACCAGAACGATGAACAGAATCTCCTCCTCGCCCTGATACGGGCCGCGCTCAGAGCAGAGGTTATCGGGTTGCCGACGAGCCTGCATCGGTCAATAACCTCAGCCGTTTGGGCTCTTCAAACGTCGATCGTATCTCTATAGTCATCAACTGTCCAATATTCCTCTTAGCTACGCTGGTTCTCAAGTTATCTACGAGGTTGTGATGCACAATCTGTGCCATAGCTATCAGAGCTTTAGCATCTTGTAGTTTCCACGACTTTCAACGGTTGACAACTCGAACGAACTCTCAACTAAATGTTTATAAAAGTAGGCGTTTTCTCTCACTAGAATTGTACAATGTCCAATTTGTTTCTAAAAGGTGACTTGAAACGTTTTCAGACTCTAGCCTTCAAATAGAATTTCTACACTTCAGCACTTACGCTGTTCAGACGTGGGCCGCACGTTCGGTTAAGTTCCTTAACCTTCTATCGACTCCATTTTCCAGGCCTCCTTTAAGTTGTCTCCCGCAATTTGTGGGGAGGAGAGAGCCATGGCTCCCGTGTGTCATCAGTGATTCCGTCCGCGCCTCCTCCTCCGTAAGTGGAGTTTATCTATGTGCTCTTTCATCTCCGTCCCGGGGTCAGCTCAGCGCGTGCTCCTCGCAGGTCCGACTTTATAAAACAGAACCTCCCGGCGTGACTATCATCACCTCAACGGGTGAGAAAACTTTATAAAGGCCCTGCCGAACTCGCACCCTTCCGCTTATCGCGACGGAGCCGATACATCAAGCAATTTCCAATCTGAACCCCCGCAATCTCGCCGGCCTGTCATCGCGCTCCGCCGTATTGCTGCTCAGATCCGGCGGCGTGATAACTCCGTTCCGCCTCGGTCTGCAATAAACGCGAGTGCAGCCGCGCGCAGCCGGCGGGGGAGATGCCATCACGCGTGCGGGCGGTGGAGAAACTCGAGGATAGGTTTAAGGAGAGTTCATGCCCCAAGGCTCATTGCGGGCAACATGTGCCATGATGTGGAGTGTTCTGAGGAACAAGTTAAGGGTGGGTGAGATGCCATCTCAGGCAGTAGCCAGAATCAAGGATAAGTTTAAGGGGAATCCATGCCCGAATGCTGGCTGGGGGTTACATGTAGAGTGTTTTGAGGAACAAGTTGAAAGTCGGGGAAATGTCATCATAGCTTGGAGTAGCGAAACTTAAGGATACGTTTAAGGAGAACTCGTGCCCCAAGGCTTACTACGGGTTACATGTAGGGTGTTTTGAGGAACAAGATGAAAGTGGGGGAGATGCCATCACGGACGGGAGAAAGTCAAGGATAAGTTTAGGGAGAATCCATGCCCCAAGGCTCTCTGTTGGTTACATGTAGAATGCTTTGAGGAGCAAGTTTAGGTCGGGGAGATGCCATCACGGGCCGTAAAGAAACTCAAGGATAAGTTTAAGGAGAATCCATGCCCCAAGGCTCTCTGTGGGTAACATGTAGAGCATTTTGAGGAACAAATTGAGGGAGATTCCATACCGGCAGTACAGAAACTCACTCAAGGATAAGTTTAAGGAGAATTAATGCACAAGGCTCACTGCGGGTAACATGTTTAGAGGACTGTTTTGATGAGTAGGTTGAGGATAGGTGAGATGCCATCACAGGCAGTAGCGAAACTCAAGGACAAGTTTAAGGAGGTTTCATGCCCCCAAAGCTCACTGCGGGTAACATGTAGAGCGTTTTGAGGAACAAGTTTAGGTTGGGGAGATGCTATCACGGGCGGTGAAGAAATTCAAGGATAAGTTTAAGGAGAATCCATGCCCCAAGGCTCACTGCGGGTAACATGTAGAGCGTTTTGAGGAACAAGTTTAGGTTGGAAAGATGCCATCACGGGCGATTGAGAAACTCAAGGGCAAGTTTAAGGAGAATTAATGCCCCAAAGCTCACTGCGGGTAACATGTAGAGTGTTTTGAAGAACAGATTCGGGTGGATGAGATGCCATTTCAGCCAGTAGCGAGAGTCTAAGATAAGTTACAGGAGAATTAATGCCCGGAGGCTAGCTACAGATGAAATGGTCATGTCAAGAGGGCTAGCTGCAGATGGTTATGTCGAGATTAAAAGATAGCACGTGCAGTGTTTTGAGAAACATGTTGCCTATGGGTGGGACGCCATCGCTGGCAGTATCGACACTTAATAACACATTTGAGATGAAGTCGTGCCCGCAGGCTCGCTGCGTGTAAGATTGTAATGACTAGGATTGCAGACAGAACACATTAAGAAGCAGGTTGCCTTGTCATCTCTGTAAGTATCGAGAGTCAATAATACGTTGGAAGGCGAATTCATACCCGAAAGCTAAGTGCAGGCAACATGGTAATAACTGGGCTTGAAGACAGCATGTGTAGCGTTTTGAGAAGAAAGTTGCCTGTGGATGCGATGCCATCTCTGTCAACAGTGAGATTCTATGATAAGTTCAGGCAAGTTCATGCCCAAGGCTCGCTGTGTGTGCGATTGTGATGACGGGGTTTGAACACAGCATGTATAGTGTTTTGAGAAGCAAGTTGCCTATGGGTATAAGATGTCATCTCTGGAATATATCGAGACTCAATAATACGTTTGAGGTGAACTCGTGCCCGAAGGCTAAGTGCTAACATGGCAGAGGTCTTGAATACAGCATTACATTGTTTTGAGAGGCAAGTTGCCTCTGGGTGCGATGCCATCTCTGGCAACAGCGAGACTGTGATAAGTTTAAGGCAAGTTCCTACCCGAAGGCTCTCTGTGTGTAAGATTTTAATGACATAGTTTGAAGACAACATGTTTTGAGAAGCTGGTTGCCTATGGGTAAGATGTCATCTCTGGAATATATCGAGACTCAATAATAAACTTAAGGTAAATTCGTGCCTCCAAGGCTCAGTAGAGTAACATGATATATACACTGGCAAGTAGAGAAGACAGCATACAGAATATTACAAACTGAGGCAAATTGCTACTCTGCGTCAAAAGATGATTATCTAGTTTTATTTGTGTTACGGTTGACGAAAGCAGTAACGGTTGAAATGCTACGCTTTTTGATAAAAGGCTTTTGGCAAAATAAGTTGTTTGCGTCCGTAAAGGTGAAGAAATGTCGGGTGTATTCGGGCAAATTCTTTACATTGATCACTTTTTGATCATAATCGTTGAAAAAGATAGCGATGGAATAAAATTTATGCTATCAAGATGCATTTGTCTGAAATTTAATGTAATGAAATGGAACAAAATAGACTGAAAGCAAAGACAGGAAGAACAACTTAGCATCGAATCTACAGAATAACTCCAGCCTCGATTAAAAAAAAGTTCCAACCATCGTGCAATCTCTTCTCCCTTGCCCAATTACGCCGGTTTGAAACCACTGCCTGCATGAATGGCGCCGGCAGCCGAGACAACCTCATCAAACAGTCCCGTTCTGCGGCTGATAGCGTGTAGCCTGGAAACCATACCATCGGGAGCTCCCCGGTATCTATGCGGCGCTGGGAGTGGTGCCCGTCCGCCCGGACAGATAAGCCCGCTCGGGGGTGGATTTACGGGCTTGGCTTAATTTGTTCGCCCACGAAGAGAGTCGGTAACTCTGACAGCTGACAGAAACAGGTCAATATAGCAGACTGGGCCCGGTAGAACACCCCTAAGCCGACCCGCAGAGACTGGTGCCCAGGCTAGATGGCGTGCGGATCACCACCTACACACTCCCTGATAAGCCCATCGATCGAACCGCAATAATTGCGGAAGATTCCCGTGAATGAGGATGACCTAATTATTCCGTGATGAACTCAAAAACAGCAGCACATCGTCGTGCGGTGTGTCAATCAACCTTAACTCCCTCGGTAACTTCCTCAACCACCGGGGTGCATGAATGTCACGTTACTGCACCATGGACATCAGTACGTTATGTTGGTATAATATCTTATAATTGACATTGTGGAAAAATTAGTCAAAATTAGTGAGATCATCACAAAGTTTGCTGCCATCGCGTTAAGTTGCTGCACCTCTTCAGACCATGGACCGGTGTGTCCATCAACCCTTATTCCCTCAGAAACTTCCGGGTGCACCGAGTTGTAGGGACGTCACGTTACTGCACCATGCCATGGACATCAGTACGATAGGTCACTTACGTTGGTACAATGTATTATAAGTGACATTGTAAAAAATATTAATCAGTGTACATAAAAAAGAGTTCTTATCTGTTATTATGTTATAATTCTATTCACGAAACAGTAGCACATCGCCGTGTGACGTGTCCATCAACCTTTACTCCCTCAGAAACCTCCGCGAACACCGGGGTGCAGTGCTCATGCGTTACCGCGTCATGTTCACCTGTGTTGGTACAATAAATCTATCACAAGTGACGAAGGGTGAAAATTACTCGAGCCACTGGATACGTTTGGCAAAGGAACAGATGTTTCAGACGGGCATCCGCTGTGTTTCAGGGACTGACAAAAGATAGCGGATGCTGTCTAAAACGTCTGCTCGTTTTCAAATCTAGCTAGTTGCTTCAGTAGCTGCTTTCTTGCGTATCTTGCTACCTTGATGTCTAACCGTTATCGTAACTAACATATCCAGTGAGAGGAATTTCAATTAGTCATTCTATGATGAATCTCCAAAACAGTAGTAAATTATCGTGCAGTGTGGTTTATCGCAGGGTCTGTGGCTGAAGGAAAAAAAAATTGTTGGATAAGCTCGTAACTCGTCAGGTGCTGATACTCTTCTCTGGTGCCCAATCGATATCTATGGCGGTCATCAGGTATATAGTACCAGCGCACTAACGCACCCATTGCCAATGATCTGTTCACGCTTATTATGTGTCTGGTGGCGTAACAGCTTTTGTTTTTGTTATTACGAAAGAAATTGAACTGTCTCCAACTCTCCATCGAGATAGTTTTGATTGCCACCATCGTTGAAAAGTGTGAAGCTCTCGAACTTATGTGAACATCGCGTTGCTATTGCGTTACGTGGCTGCAACTCTCCATAGTTCATTGACCTCTGTAGACCACACACGGAGTATTCCAGATTACGGACCTATTAAAACAATTAACGTCTCCGGATCATTGACCTATCCTGAGCTCTTCTGACCTGATTTCTCCAGGCCATTGACCTAGTCAGGAAGTGTCGGTAACGCTTGATTAACCGACCCGGATGTGGCCAGACTTGAAATGTTAACTGGCCCTGATGTGGATGTGTCCGTCATTGCAGTTTGGATGTTATAATCACACTCTCGCACGATGGAGTCCGCATCACCGTAAGTGGCGCTTGACCCAAATACGCCACACGAGCACGGGGCTTCCAGGAAACAGGTGGTGGGGACGTGGCACAGGACACCCCGCAGGTACAGCACCTGCCAAAGGCGTCTTACTGCTCCTCGTCAGCTGAAGGGGTTGGGCAAAAAGAAGTTTATTTTCTAAGAGGTTGAAATCTAAGGAAAGCTAATGCCAGGAAGCCATCCAGACACTGATAGATAACCTACGAAGTTGTGGCAAGTCGAAGACTGTCTGATAACAAACCACGTATTAATTCAGTCGTGTTGGAAGGAGCGTTTTCCAATAGAGACATCTCAGATCTTTCATCATCTTTCTCACTCAAGGATGACGCCAGCCTGGTTTACAGTTCTTTGACAGTGTAGCAACACAACTGTTCTGTTCCCTGCGCTCAAGGCAGTTTCTGTTCTTGGACGTTTTCCTGCCCGTCATTTTCTGCCTCCATCATTCCGCCATGCCTTTCGGCTTCTCGACAGTATCGTTGAGTCGACATTTCTGCACAGCCGGCTCGCCTCTGGGCAGCTGAGCGTCTGTCTTCTTCCGGCGGTAGGGGACACCTGAAAAACAGGCCGCAGGCCTGAGCTGTGATTTCCTGGTAAAATAAATAAATGAAAATAAATGAAAATAAATGAAATAAACAAACAAACAAACAAACAAACAAATGTATTATTCTGCACCGGACCCCGATGGGTGAGCATCGACGAGGGAATGCTGCCTTCGGCTGCGTCTGGCTAAGCACCGAAGAAAGGGAAGCCGTTGTGAATGTAATCTGATATTCAAACGCCATCATAGCTGTCGGTGAGCTGAACATCGATTTTAAAAGCTGATGGAAGTGTTTGCAGAGCTCCAGCGTGTACCTTTGCGGCCATCGGTCTGTTGTTTGAGATAGACAAACACTTCTAGCAACACGCAAGCACAAGTCACCGGAGCGAAATACCTAGAGAGACAATTGACTGAACCAAGTGAAACCCAGCACGTCTAGTGATATAATAAACGTTGAACAAGGTCACCAGCGCTTCTCAACACGAGCAGAAGTACACCCCGGTGCGACTGGATTAAAACATCCAGTTTTATGGCCGCATCAAGGCAATTATTGCCGTATTGAGGTCACTGGGCCTTTGCCTTTAATCCCATCGCCGTTCAGCTTCTTACTTTGAAGATTACTTGGCTCCTAGGTACCACACATTAACGGTATGTTGTTCCTGTCCATGAATACAAAATGAAACTATGGGGTGAAAACGGGTAAAAGTAGTGCCGAAGTGACAGTGGATTGTAATCCATTATGTCTAGGGCACTGTATTGTATAATTTGTAAGGTGAAGCCCAACCCTCTCCTTTCACCACTGTTTATTTAACATTCCCAAAAGTCAGCTATCCATTTTTTACAGCTGGGTTGAGTGAGGAAAATTGTGCTAAGTGCCCTTACCAAGGGTACAACATTGGCCGCATATCATGGAACCCAGGACCTCCAGGTTCTGGGCCAAACACTCTAACCGTTACGCCAACATGACGCCACATACTATGGCGGTGCCTGTGTCTGTATCTATATAGAATAGAAATCTTTATTGACACGACAAAAGTACAGCGACTTTCGTGAGGTCTTCTACAACTATACATGTAAACAACAAACAATAGGGTACAAAATAAAATTAACCTAAGCACAATTATATGAATACTTCAACATGTCGAGTTTAACGTATCACTTACACTACTAGTTCTAAGATCTAAACATTCTCTGATATATTTACCTATCTGTACACAGTAAGGGTTGTCTCCTTCTAGAATGTATTTGAATTTATCTATAGTCTGGAATGTACTAAATTCTGTTGAACGTGCGGAAAGAAGGTTGAACAGCTTTGAGCGTTTATTATGATATCGTGGACAATCTATATAGCCGGTATACCCGCCCTTCGGCGTAACACACCAGCTTGTATGTTCCCTGAATAGTTTCCCCAGGCTGGCATGTGGTTCACAACGCGCGCAGTCAGCTTTCCTCACGTCGCTAATTTGACACAGCCTGCAGCTGGAGGCGGTCGGTACGCAGCTGGGGAAATTGCAGACTGTGTTTGTGCTGACAGAACCAGAAATATTACGATACTAGGGAATTTGTACTTTAAGGCCATGTTGATTTGATTATATGGATGACATCTTCTGGGAACCCCAAAACTGACGCGAGCGTGCGAGTGAAAAAAAAGTTTGGCAAAAACAAATTTGGAAAAAAAAAGTTGACTACATTATTGAATCTACGTGGTCAGGAAGGTTTAACAAATGACTTAACACACAGAGTATGGCATACCAAATAATACATTCTTCATTTTTGTTCTTTGGAATCCTGTAGGCATTCTACGACGTTATATATTATCAGTATCCGCTTTCGGAAATATATACTTTTTTCAATTTACGGCATACATTTGACCATTTTCTAGCTGCTTTGTATGATTTACAGTATGGTAAAAAACTTTTCCTTTTTTTTTTGAAAACGGACGAAAATTGATGCGCGGATGCCGTCCATATAATCAAATCAACATGGCCTTACTTGTAATGGCTAAAGCAAGTTGTAGCGTTCCTGTGGCCATCCCTGGACGGTCGCGCCGCTGTAGAATCGGGTCCTCGGGCGGATCCATCCGTTATCGGTGGGAATCGCGATGAAGTTATTTGTTTTTACCGCCTTTTGTCGCGCGGAAGACGGATGAGCAAAATACCACTACTGATGCCAACATGCTCAAAACCTGTGGAAACTTTGTCTGCACAGCCTAAAAGCCTAAACCTTTATCACATTTTCAGAATGTTCTTAGATATAAATGTTGTTTTTACTGATTTTCCTTGATTTCGGCTTTCTCTAAGTTCTTCTGCAAGTATCTTTCTATGACTACGGACAGTGCTCATTGAGATATAGCTCTATTTAACCTTCAGGCTGCTGAGGCAGACGTTTGGAACCAAATTTCCATTGGTTGTTGCGTTCCTGTGGCCGTCCCTGGACAGTCGCAATAGAATCGGGTCCTCCAGGCGGGTACATCCGTTATCGGCGGGATCATGATGAAGTTATTTGTTTTTACCGCCTTTTGTCACGCGGAAGACGGATTACCGTCTGGGGGCCGGCAGATAGCCGTCGCTCGGGACGCGGATTGATCCACACAGAAGTTACTAAATAGGTCAGCCCTATCAAGTTTCCTGGAACAACGCAAAACAATGATTGAACAGCACTACTGGGTACAATAAAGGGAAGGAAGAAATCATAGCAGCTTATATCATGCCCCTGTCAGACATCAATCACTGCGCCCTTTAGAGACACCTTTATGAGAGCGGATCGTCAAAACAAGTAGGTTATATCTCCTTAAGCTTGGTCAAAGCAAGAAGGTTATATCTCCTTTAGCTCGGTCAAAGCAAGTAGGTTATATCTCCTTAAGCTCGGTCAAAGCAAGTAGGTTATATCTCCTTAAGCTCGGTCAAAGCAAGTAGGTTATATCTCCTTTAGCTCGGTCAAAGCAAGTAGGTTATATCTCCTTTAGCTTGGTCATAGCAAGTAGGATATATCTCCTTAAGCTCGGTCAAAGCAAGTAGGTTATATCTCCTTAAGCTTGGTCAAAGCAAGTAGGTTATATCTCCTTAAGCTCGGTCAAAGCAAGAAGGTTACATCTCCTGAAGCTCGGTCAAAGCAAGTAGGTTATATCTCCTTTAGCTAGGTCAAAGCAAGTAGGTTATATCTCCTTAAGCTCGGTCAAAGCAAGTAGGTTATATCTCCTTAAGCTTGGTCAAAGCAAGTAGGTTATATCTCCTTTAGCTTGGTCATAGCAAGTAGGATATATCTCCTTAAGCTCGGTCAAAGCAAGTAGGTTTTATCTCCTTTAGCTTGGTCAAAGCAAGTAGGTTATATCTCCTTAAGCTCGGTCAAAGCAAGAAGGTTACATCTCCTGAAGCTCGGTCAAAGCAAGTAGGTTATATCTCCTTAAGCTTGGTCAAAGCAAGTAGGTTATATCTCCTTAAGCTTGGTCAAAGCAAGTAGGTTATATCTCCTTAAGCTTGGTCAAAGCAAGTAGGTTATATCTCCTTTAGCTCGGTCAAAGCAATACGTTTGCACCATTGGGACAGAGCCGGTAAGATGATCTCCCAGCGGCCTTAACAAGTATATACAGCTTCAATGTAAGGGGAAAACTGATCTTTTATCATCTTTTATAGTAGGAAACGAACAGTGGACTATGGTTTAACCTGGCGTCCTGTGAACCTCAACATTTTCCAGCTAGCAGCATGTAAGGCGGGCGAACAAAAACAGACCAAGATTCCAACTCCAGACGGTCTAATCTAGCAGCAGAGTCATTAGACTAGTGCTAGCTTGTTATTATAGAAAGTTTTATTGCAAGTTCAAGTTCAAATACGTATTTGTAAACTGTGACGTTTTCTGTTGTTAACTGTGATGTTTTCTGTTGTGACATGTACTGAACCCAGTGGGTTAATGTGTACAATAAAGGTATTCATTCATTCATTCATTAAAGGAAAGTCGAAAAAGCTGGGGTGTCAATCGGTAATTTAGATAAAGACAGTACCTGAACATCCACAAACACCTCCAATGCTTACAAAAACATCAGTTGAACTCCGACTGCTGCCATCCGTGAGTAAATCGATCATTCATTTAGCGGAGAGACACCCGACATCCACGCCGCACTTTCGTATTGATTAATTTCAGTCCATACCGGGCCTGTGGTCAATGTAAAATGATAACAGATAAAACGAAGTGCAAAGCTGGCCAGACTGCAAAAGTGGTAGAATTGACGGGAGAATGCACTGAGGAAGACACCGACAATATATTATAACTTCATTGTACAACAATTGTACAAGGTACAAAGTATGGCATCTACTGGTACATAACTACAGTTCCATATTATATATATGGGACAAGTGACATTTCAAAAGAAATCTCCGACAGCGATAAAGCCTAACAAATCCCTCGTCTGCACGCCATCTCCCGGCCCCGTGACCGATATCGCCAGTCAATGCGGTGAGTAATGAGATAATCATGGACCTGGTGCAGCGGGTAACCGCCGGCGGGGTCTCGGCCTTTGTCCGCTCCCAATCCGTGTGAACCCGGGCGGAGCCGCGGTGTCACGAGGGGACCACGGCCGATCGATACCCAGCGGGAAACTGGGTCAGCTTTCCTCTCAGTGCAATCTTCAAGCCGCGGAAAACCAGCTAGGGTGGCACCTAGGCTATTGAACCACACAGCTTCTGGACAGTGAAATATGAGTAACGTCATCTGACAGCCACTTTTTCGGAGGGCCGGTGTCACTGAGGTTGGACAATCAGAAAAAGTGACGATTTACAGTACAAAATCAGAGTTGATACTTACCCAGCCTTTGTGCACTGCAGTAATCTACAAGCAGATGTAAGGATCCGGATCATTCTCAGTGTATTTTCCAGGTACATCTCATGTATTGGTACGTATTGATGTGTTCTGCCAGTTCATTCTAGTGACGCTGAAGAAGAGTGATGGATGTCACTCGAAACGTCCGGTAGTAATATCCAAATCTTATCCAGTTGTGGAGTTTCATTCGGCTCATTCGGAGTGTATTTAAGTGCACCTCAAACAATCGTTTCTAGTATTGCACTCACAGGAAGAGGCGAGTCGTTAAAAAGTGCAATACAAGAAAGACGGACTGTCATGAAAACAGGCGGAAAACATTCAGAATGAGCCCAATCAACATCTGCATAGTCTAGAGATAAGCGCGGTAACTGTTCGGAGGGATGTTACGTTTTCAAGCTTTCCAGTTTCGGCACAACCGGCCATATCTCACGGGAATCTGTGCGTTTTAAAGGCATATATAGCGGATGCAGTGACACTTTCGTTTCTATTCAATTTAATCTAGTCGTATTTCTAGAACCCTCTAAAAGCACGAACAACCTTTGCCAGCAACACGTCCGTGGTACTGAAAGTTGTACCGTTCTAACCCCCAATAAGTCCACACCGGGACAATCGGCTGTCATGGGAATCAGCGCTGACACCAACGACATAGAGCACGTAATCTGAATGAAGATGGTGGGAGACAAAAGCAAAACGTTTTACTGGATATCCGTTTGTGTTACAAACTGACGCAGCTTGAAAATGTCACGATTTAAGCCCCCCCCCCCCCCCCCCCGAGTCACACCTCACCCCCACAACATCTGCTTGGCATTGGAGATCAACGACACGAACTTACTTGTGTAATCTAAAATATTGGAGAGACGATTAATCTCCAAGCAGATCTACACGGGGCGCAAAAATCGTATATGCTAGCCAGAGAAGGTCCAGTCAGCCAGATAAGCTCCAGCCAGCCCTCTCTGGCTTACTGGACCTTCTCTGGCTAGCATATACGATTTTTGCGCCCCGTGTAGATCTGCTTGGAGATTACAGACGATTACAACATTCTCCTACTTGTACTGTTTTAATGTTAAACTAAAAAAAATCCCTTAATGATCGGGTTCGTTGCTGTGTTATGGTATATGCAGCTAAGGCGACCCAACTCCCCAGAGGGCTTTGCAGACCAAAGGATATGGGCTGAAACACGACATTTATATAATACCACATAGTCCTACAATACCTGCAAAGAATCATAATCCTTAACCTTCAGCGCACTGAAGAAGCCGTTTGGCACCCAATGCCCTATTGTATATACAGAGTTAGGCAGCAGGGAGAAGGTTAAAGCCAACACAATTTTAGCAACATTCCTGCAAGTATAATGTTTTCAGGTCCAGTTTGTTTCATCGCCTGCTCTGCCACACTGTAACTGGTGCCTTGGGAAATCAGAAACAAAGCTTAATCTGTGTAGAACAGTAGAGATGATGAAACTTGATACAACGGCACGCCAGGTCAAGGTGAAGGGCACCGCATGACGTCAGGCTGGTCTTGTGACGTCTTTGTAGCTACGTGGGGACCATAAAGAAACCCTGTTTTACTGCAGTATCTGTATCTCTAAGCCGGCACAACCGCCCTTCCGTGTAACACAGAAGCCTCTACCAGGCTCCGCGGATAGCTGCATTTCAATAGAGTCCATTCCAAGTCACCAAGAGGGTTGTTATTGTCATAATTCACAAATGTTTTCAATCTATTGTAATTATTTGTGTGAGAGATTTTATACTTAAAAAATATTTTGAATGTGATTTCTACTTTATAAAAATTCCTCCGGTTTTCTAAAACTTTATAAATATTCCTCTTGTGGAATATGATATTTCTAACAGTTTCTAAATAATGGTAACAGCATTCTACCATTATTTACAATTCTTAACAATTTCTAACCATTTTCTACCATTATTTGTAACATCTTTATAAATAGGTCAGAGGGCTGGGTAGAAAGCAATTCACACATCACTACGAAGTATAGGGAAGAATGCTTTCCACAAAGGACCCAACAGTGTCCTGCAGTAAAATCTAAAGATATACAAAAGCAGACAGAAGGGCCGGATTAGCACCTACATTTATGGGGGTTATCACAGTTCTACCCTTATCTACCATTTCCTACGATTTTCTGTAAAAATTTCTTAACATGAAAGAATCATGTAGATGTTTAGAAATTATTCAAAATAAAGAGATTTTTGTGCAGTAACTTTCAAAATGTTTCTAAACTATCTAACTGAATTTGAATACATTCAAATTTTCATATTCAATCTTTTAGAAAAATTTAGAACTATTGTTGCTCAGATTTTCTTTTATTAGAAACAATTCAAAATCATTACAAATATCATTCAAAAACCCTCTTGGTGACTTGGAATGGACTCTTTGAGAAGTTGGCCAAAAAGAGTGAGTAGTATGTTAAGGGAGTTGGCTACGGAGAGTGGGTCCAATATGAGCGGCAAACTGTACCCCTATAGCAGACTAACTTCTCTTGTATGTTTTTCTGGGTATTTGGCCAATTCCTACTCTTTCCAGTCGCCTTTGGAGCCTGGTAGAGGCTAGTAACACACCAGCTTCTGTATCTGTATCCATTTAGCCAGGATAACCGCCCGTTGGTGTAACACACCAGCTTTGTCACACACCAGCACTGTACTCCTGAACATGTGTCAAACATCTTACAAGCATCCGTGTGCATCATGGCTTTGTGCTGTACTCCATTAAGCTGATAGCCTTATTTTGAAATACAGCGTCAATTAAAATCATGGCCCCATAAGTGTTAATACACCATCCCACGCCAACATTAGCTTACGGGAGCACGTATCTAAGGTTAATATCCCATCTATAGGTACACATATAGTTGTTTCCAAAGACGTGTCTCATGCAACAGCTGTTACTCTGATGCAACTTTGACCAAAGAGAACCAAAGAGACTCGGGCGCTATAATAGGTTTAAATAGCGGGATAATTCCCGATTGCACATAACGTTCTGAATAAGTGCTGCTTAGAGGGCACAACACTGGCTGTTTTGTACTAGTTTTGGTTCTGACATCTTCCACATGTAGGTTTATTTTTCCACGGTCGAGAGCACCATTCTTCTCCACTTCACTTGCTGTGGTTCAGGAAGGCTCCATTCTCCATTCAGGATTTTTGGCATATCATCTTTTCTTGGGTCCACCTTGAAGATGTTTCACTTCTGGTCTAAAGCATAAAGCATTCCTGTTCACATACCTCAGTTCCTCTGATTAACATTTACATTGTAACACACTTGAGGGGAGAGCCTGTGTGATTGCTTACTGCATAGAGGCCAATTACTCACCATAAAAGTTTACTATTCGTAAAGATGATTACCACTGTCCATGTGTGCAGAAAAGGGTTGACTTCAGAACAAGCTCTGCTTAAAATCCATCTTTATACGTATGTATCTGTCCATAATTTGTTCAACATTTTCACAACGTTTTGATAACAACGCCAGAATTTGCTACATGTACATGTATATTTCATTCAGCATTCAATGGTCTATTTCCTTAACATTTAACTCTGTCTCTGATTTTTTTCATGATTGTGTTATCCTACTATTTACAGTTAAGAACTTAAGACTTTCATTGGAAGCCTTGTTGGTGACCACCAGTTGTACTGAATGACATGCAGTTCAGTCTGCAGTACAGATAATCCAGTGTTTCTATATATGGAATTATCCAATTTCAAAGGAAATAAATTAACAGAACGAACAATTAGATCCTAATCCAATAAAAGATTTAACTAAAATCTGAATGTGAACTGGAACAGTAACAAACTCAACTAACAGCATAGAGAACATGTTTTACTCTGATAAAGGCTCAGATTTTAAACATGATCACATCAGTCCTGAGTATTGCTGGCCGCTCCTCTGCAGTTGCACCTCCCTTCCCCTTGAACCGCCGGGTCGACAGAACGCTTCCCACTCCTTCTTGTGCAGAGTGTACAGTCTCATAGCAACCTGAGCATCCTGGATCTGCAGAACACAGAACAGAACTGTCACCATGGTAACACACAGTTGTATGGCAAACTGTGCATGCCAAATCTTATAACACAGAACAGAACTGTCACCATGGTAACACACAGTCTCATAGCAACCTTGGCATCCTGGATTTGCAGAATTTGAGGGTCCATGAGAACTAAACAGCAATTATGTCATGGGAGGGTTTGAACTTCTGATCCCAGTTTGCCCTACTTCTACTTTTGTACATTTTGCACTATAAATTGAAAGGTTTTAATCCCCGAAACCGTGCAATGTCACAAGACCCCATCATGAGACCACATCTGTCTCTATTTCTTACTCCTGCACTATCTGAAGGGCCCAATGCACCACCATTAAAGTCTCATTCTGTGGATTATGGGGAGAGTCTAGATAGCAAGCTGTGTCCTACATGTATGCTTAGCACAAGAGCAGAACAATATATCAACATGTCAGGTTGGGAATACAGCTGTAGACAAAATGCTGACCACTCTAACTTCATGTCATGATATGTCTTGTCTGTCTTTATTTATTTCTCATCCACATTAAATCATTTGATGTGCCACCATTAAAGTCTTGTTCTACTGACTGCACAGTTTAGTGTAGATGGAACCCTGTGCCAGAAGCTTAGCACAAGAGCTGTATAATGTACAATACATCATCATATGTCTCTATATTTTACTCTGAAGTGCCCAATGCACAACCATTTAAGCCTCATCTGTGGATTATTAGGGGAGTCTACAAATGTAGATAGCAAGCTGTGTCCTACATGTATGCTTAGCACAAGAGCAGAACAATACATCAACATGTGACAGGTCAGGTCTGGTCTTCAGCTGGACATAAACACTGAGCACTCTTCCTTCTACTCAGAGCAACTTTTCATCCCAGTTTGCCCCACTTGTACTTACTTTCTACAACAAATTATGTTTAAATTTCTGTGATCATGTCTTGTCCTAAGATGTCGTGTCTGTCTTAATTTCTTACTCATCCACATAGTGGATCACATGATGTGCCACCATTTAAGTCTTGTTCTACTGAGTTTAGATGGAACGTAGTGTCGGAAGCTTAGCACAAGGGCATCACAATACATTAACATATGGGGTCTACATGTACAACTATCTCTTCCACTGTGCTAAAAATACTGACCAATCCTTTTCTTCTCAATGTTAATCACGTAACAAGACCCAAAGGGCACTTCAAAGGTTATGGGTAAAATGGGATAACATCTGTATCATTCTGTATCTGTATCTGTATCTATACATGTATAACCGCCGTCTGGCGTAACGCACCAGCTCTCTTCTCTCCTTCAGTTAAAAAATCGTGATTGAGACCAGCTTGGCTGAGAGTGGACTGACCAAATAGAAGACTCTGAGTCTGAAAAGTCAATGGTACCATATCAGAAGCCCTACATGTTACAGACTGTAAAGTTTAAAAGCCTATTTTATGAAAAAAACTATACTTTTCTCTATTGTCATTTCATTGATCTTTTCCTGACATTTCTTTATCATGATAATATCATCTAACTGTAAACATGAGTATGATTTAATAGAGATTTAAAATGCTGATCTTTGATCAAAGATTGTGAAGGGGGCAGGAACAGCAACAAATCAGGCTCAGTTTGTCAGCTTCCAAAGACCCCCAAATGACAAAAGGTCATCAGGACTATCTGTTTGTGACCCCTGACCTACAGCTGATGAAATGGGGTCATCACTATCTTTGAGTGACAGCAAATATCACCTTCCACCTTCTTCCTGCGTGGGCCTAAGGGATGTACCATCTGACCACATTTATGTACATTCACCCCCTGAAACTATGTGTTCCAAGGTTCAATATTTTCCCTCCCTACTTTTTTTCTTGTGGATCTTCTAGTCAAACATCATCTTTTTCTTAATCCAAGAATCATTTGCAATTGATCAAAGAAAAACTTGGCTTCCCGGCTACATCCACTCCCTGAAACTGTGTGTAGCAAGGTGCAGACTTTCCCTCAGACTCTGTTTTCCTGCAGATATTCCAGAAAAGCATGACCTTTCTTTTGATGATCCAAAAACAAACAAGTCATACTTGCTGAAGTTGCTAATTTTGAGGGATGACTGGAGGTTGAAAGCAGATAACTACTGCACAGTCAATCCCTGAAACTGTGTGTACCAAGGTGCACATCTGACTAGTGGTGTGGATCTAAACCCGAGTTTAGGTTTAGGTTCGGACTCGAGTCCAGAGGTTTAGGTTCAGGTCCGGACTTGAAAGTCCGGACCTGAACAATAATTTTGGAATATTTTTTTGTGTTACATGTAAAATTGCATATTGGCAGATATTTTACACGTAATTTAAAAACTATATATACGGAATTATATACAGTCAGTAATTAACACAAAAGTTCAGTTATAAACACAAAAACAGCAATGTTTTGATATTTTTCTAGTGCAAATTTCACGATTTAAGGAAGGTTTAAGATGGTTTAAAACAAAAAGGAGTGTATGAGTGAGAGAATTTTTTTTCAAGTCCGGACTTGCTTCCAGACGTTTAGGTTTTTTTGGACTTGAACCTAAACGTTTTACAAGTCCGGAACCGGTCCGGCCGGACCGATCCGCACCACTACATCTGACTGTCCCCTCATGTTGAAAATACAGCTCAATATATCTTAGATGCGAGCCCTGATGGTTGTGTCATGTTGTCATGCTGGGTTCGAATCCTCTAGATCTGACCAAGGTCTGACACACCACTGACGTTGTACCCCTGGGAAAGGCATTTACACCACTTTCCTCACTCCACCCAGGTGTTAAAATAGGTACCTGACTTCGGTTCGGCAGTACATTAGAGGGTTTGGCTCCATCTTCCAACACTGTGCCCTAGACACAGTGGATAACAGTTGCTCTAAGGCTCAAAAGGGCTATGGGACTACCTTTACCTTTTTAAATACTGCACAAGAACCAGCAAATGAAACTAGTGTGCCCTGAAGGAGCTAATGCGGAGAGATATACCTGAAGGAGCTAATGTAGAGAGATGTAGCGTTACAGTGTTCAGCCTACATGACTGACTGGAGGGTGTCAGACCTAAATGCCAGCCTGATGAATCATGGTTCAGTCCTGATCCAGATGTCGAGGATCCATCATCGCAGTATGGATCCGCTGTCAGCACATCAATACGAGGGGACTAATTTTCCTGAGTGTTTCTCTTGCTGATGACGGCAGAAATTTGACACTGAGCCATATCATATGACTCAATAAATGCAGATAGAACATGTGACTCGAGAGCAGTGGATCATAAGTTGCAGAAAGTCTATTTAAAAAGATAAATAATACATTTCAAACTTGTCTCCCTCAACTGCTGACCCCTCTTTTCACTAACATCATTCCAAATGATAACTTGACTCTAGCTCCAATCATGCTGAGGTTTTATCCCACGGCAAAAGAAACACAGTGAGCTGTGAAAGGAATACTGTAAAGGCATTTACTTTAAATTTGCGGAGGTTTTCTTTTAAAGTAGAATGGAAAAAAATTCCCAAGGTTTTTGCTGTGTCTGGAGCTGAAACAATTCCGTAGTAGAATTTACAAAAACACAATTGTGATGTTATGATTTCACAATTTGCCTGTTCACTGCAAAAACTGTGGAGAAATAAAAACGCAGCAAACATTTCCGGATTCCCAGTACCAGCCCTCCCCCGACACCTCCCTACAGCACTTGCTATTCGGCCCATTTCCCCCCATAATTGCCGACTCATCACTAATCCCTGTATATGTACCGCAGAGCTGCGGGAGGTGCCGCCAGCCATTTTCCACCCAGCGAGCCGCGCCGCCGCGATCACACATCCCCCGGACGTCTCAAGGACACCCTGTACGTTTGACCTTCAGCCGTCAGGCGGGGGGGGTGCTTCTGAGGCTCGACATGAAGAGCAGGGCTCTCCTGTAGGAAGCATGGCTCGGAATCCAGTTTGGGGGATAGTTGCTCTGGTGCACCTACTGCAGATATACCTGGCCTCTGATGAACACAATTAACCATAGTAAAATCCATATTCACCCTACAGCATCAGCTATGGCAAAGAATTCTACTGTAAGATAAATATTTAGGTGCACAGAAAACATTTTGGATGCACAACAATAAGTCAAGTAAAAAGTCAGCAAAACAGAATTATCACAAATCTTCCTGCCTCTCTTCCAACCTTGAATTTCCGATTTCAAACAAGACAAAGTGATAAAACAAAGGTTTCATCATTTTTTTCTCTGACGCTTACATGTCAAGAATATACTGTATACTGAGTGTACAATAGTACATTTACATAGTACATAACCCTTCACAAATATCTAGGGGCACTGGTGCAAGTTGACAGTCAAAAGTGAGGTGCACCGCTCCCATTTCGGTTGCACAAAAGCGCATAATCATGTACCTCCAGCCCTGCCGGTACATTTGACCTTGGCTGTCAGAAGCGATGTGCTTCTGAGGATCGACATGATGAGCAGGCCGCTCCCGAAGGAGGGAGACATGAACTTGAATTATGGATGACGTCGGCAAGTTCATCGATTACACGCAGCGAAAACACAAGGAGCGCCCTTGTCTCTTTGTTCAATCTGAAGAGATTTGTCAGGCAAAGTGTGAAGTACAGCACTGTCGGGCCAAGCGGACGTAATGCTATGGATGACATCAACTCAATGCACACTTTACCTACTAGAGGGAAAAACCTCTTGTCTCTGAGGTCAGTCTAATAACTGGCAAACAAATTCATCAGGCACAGTGTAAAGCACCCAACACTTAGTGGTACAATACAGCTTCATTATGAAGTAGAGGTGTGTATTTGTCTTTTGTTCCATCTGGACAGATTTGTCAGGCAAAGTGTGAAGTACATGTACTGCACTGCCAGGCCAAACTGATGTAATGCTATGAATGACATCAACTTTGGTTTTACCCAGGGAAAAACCTCCTGTCTTTGTGGTTAGTCTAATAACTGGCAAACAAATTCCTCTGAGGCACAGTCAACACTCAGTAGACTAGTACGATACAGGTTCATTATGAAGTAGCTGAACAGATTTGTCAGGCAAAGTGTGAAGTACTACACTGCTGGGCCGAACTGATGTAAGTCTATGAATGACATCAACGCACACATCGGTTTTACCCAGGGAAAAACTTCTCATCTCTTAGATCATTCTATATAGGGAATAAATTCACCGGGCACAGTGTAGACTGCAAAGCACCCTCAGTAGCACAATACAGTTTCTACACATTACAAAGGGAACTCCTGACATGAACACGCTACGGTTCACAGAAAGTCAATGCAATGAAATGAACTATTATCATCAGACACCTGATGGAGGTAAGCGAGATCGACTGAACATTCATGGTGAGTGTTGTTTCCTTTGTGTTGGAACAAAGCTGGAATTGTACAACTATGGATTCTTCCAACAAAGGTGAGCTTTCATTCAAATTCCATTTTAGCCTGTAAGCATTACATCTCTGTTGCGTCTCTTTTTGACATTTCAACACATACACACATTTATTTTATTTGTCTTTTACCAGACTTTCAGTTCAATCTGAATAAAGCACTACGCTTCAATTATAGTAAAATCACTGTTAGGCCCCAATCTTACATCTTTTTTTCTAAGGATTACATGTTTTAGATCTTTTCAGTTTTTTCACCAAATTCCCACAAAGGGTACTGCAAAGTGTTATGAAATTCTTGGAACTGATAACATCCATCAAGCTTTAGACGCGAAATTCCATGAACTTTTCAAAATGCCAGATTCCATTTAAAGTTGATGATGTCAGATTGCATGAACTTTGGGAATGGCAGCAGGTCGTGCGGGGATTAGTGTAATTGTATCAGTAAAGTAGGGCACGGGCAGGAAGGGGGGTAATTGGGCTTCATCCCCATTACAGACACATTACCGCCATTAAACGCGCGCTGACCTGGTTATCGTTACGACTCGCTTGTCCGCGGCGTGAGCCGGTTACTTAACCGGGCGCCTTGGCCAGCTTAGAGCAACAAACCGGTTGTGGTTTGTTTGCTTTTTTCTGGCTTTTAGTATTATCGCCATTAAACTCGCGTTGACCTGGTTATCGTTATGGCTTGTTCTGTCCGCGGGGTGGCAGCGTGAGCCGGTTACTTAACAGGGTGGATTTACCGGGCGGGTTTAGAACAACAAACTGGTTGTGATTTGGTCTTTTGCAGTTTTTTTTTTACTAAGAACTTCATTGCTTATTCTAAGAAGGTACAGGTACAACTACATAGTGACTGTTTTGCTGTGGTGTGATGCGTTCAGCTGAAAAATAACCCAAACCCCTAGGCCTGCATATACGGGACCTACATAAAGGCTCTGTAATGTGCAATCACTGTATATACATTTATGGGTCCCGCAGGACAAGGGATAAGGAATGGAGCAGACTTACCGAGCAGTGTTCCCCCTTCTGGATCTGAAGCTGAAGAACCCCAGCAGCCAGCTTCTTTAAGGAAGGCGTGTTGTTACCCTGGAGAGAGAACAGCAGGGTTTCTTGAGAACATGTTCAGAATCTTACTTTAAAGACAACTTTCTGAAAGTTTCTTCCGGGCGTGATGGTACCCTTGCTTACCCAGCAGAACAAACCAGATGATGGTTTCTTGAGAGTACACATTTTGTAATGAATACAAAGATTCTTTGCACACAGTACGACCAAGTGATTTATTCAACCAACCAACGTTTTGGTGACCATCTGTCACCTTCCTCAGGGCAATTCTGACTGGTTCACATAGCAATGCAGCACAGGTGGGAACGCATCTATAAGCAGCGACACCTGTGCTGCAGTGCAAAGTGAACCAGTCAGAATTATCCTGAGGAAGGTGACAGGCGGCACTTGAAATGTCCAATGAATAAATCACTTGGTTGTGTACAAAGAGACTTTTTATTCAGTGTCTTACCAACCCGATGAAACTATTCATGGATGGATTTTGTATGGTTTAACCTTCCATTTCTAAAGTAGCCCTTCAGCACCAAATTTGTATTGGCTTCAGGGTTAGGCAGCTGTGAGAAGGTTAAAGCATCGCACTTTTCCAAGTAGAGGAAGACTTTAGCCTGTTACTGAGTACCATGCACCCACACGAGTATTCGTTATAGCAAGGCAATCTTGTTCCTTTGCTTTAATGTTCATAATAATAATCAATGTATTAATATGTAACAGTACAGGCATTTCCATTTTTCAAATGAGCATGCGTTGTTCTCTCTAAATTGCATGGCTTATACTAGTATTACATTAAGGTAAGAGTCTTGATTGGTATAATTTTGATTTTTCACAGTTTATTCAATTATGACAGCTAGAATCAGTACAAACTGGTGCAAATTGATAAAAATGGGTGAAAATTGATCAGTTAATCTAGATTTTATTACATTTGGGTTGAAAAGGGACGAGGACAATAATAACAGTGTGTCAGTACAAGTTTCTGGAGCTGCAGGATCTATCAGTATTAGACTTGTGCCCTGTCTACCGAAATCTGATGTAAACAAAAACAAAACAAAATTATAACAATAAAAATTGATAACACTGGATGTACCTAACCATTTATAATTATATTCCAGGACCTAATCTAACATATATCTTGTAAGTAAACTAATAGCAAAGAAAAAATGCAAAAATAGCTACTAAAGGCACCCTAAAAGACAGTGAATTTCAAGAATTGTGTAGAATAGAATACTTCAAGATCAAATGACACATTTGAGTACAAATTACAAATTACAAAGTGACCAAGCACCAACAAGCTGCATTGCTGCGGCCCCAGCCATACTGTAGTATTGATCCGGCTCAAAGACAAGATCCCAGGTCTGAGCTAACCGTGCTAAGCAGCAGTGGCACTAGTGCCAGCCCTGGTCATGTGTAGCTAACTGTGCTAAGCAGCAGTGGCACTAGTGCCAGCCCTGGTCATGTGGCATTAACGTGCTAAGCAGCAGTGGCACTCGTGCCAGCCCTGGTCATGTGGCATTAACGGTACCGGCAGTGATCATGTAGCAGTAAGCTCTGACCCTCCCGAGGGTTTTACACATCGACCGGCGAGTGAGAGTGCCAAGATGACACAACAGTCGGTTAACCCCGGACCTGCCATGGCTGTCCCTGGGGATGTTCTCATGCAGGACGGACAATTACGCTGGTTCTCTGGTTCGGCGCTGACAGCTAGAATCAGTACAACACCAATTCAATTCCTAGCTGGGTTCTCAGATATTTAAAAGAAAAATCTAGAAAGAGGACAGAATAAATGAAAAAAGCAGAAGGCTTTTGAGTTCATTACCGAACTGAGTTGTAGTCAAGATACAAACAAGGGGATGGGAGGAAACGATGACTCAAACTATATTCTCTTCCTAAGACTGTGTTTACCAGGGTACAGACTTTTCCTTTAATTCAAAGTTCCTTTTACTCAATTTTCTCAATGAATCATTATGATTTCTTCTTGTGTTCATTTGATAATATGATTTGAAGATTAGAGTGATTCACAGTTTTCTTATGATTTTCACTTATTATAATATGCAAAGTCCACATCATCTTAATTTACATTTATGTTCTTTGTTTTGATTCTCCATCATTATGTTTTGAGTCAATATTTCTAGTCTATTACGTTACTTGCAGGCGATATGTATTTCTGGGTTAACAAATAAACAAACAAACAAACTTTAAATTCTGTTTTATGTTGATCTTCCAGTACAGCATTATGTGACAACTTTAGTCGATGCTGGACTAAGTGCTAATAACACCCTTCTGTCATGTCTTCCTGGTCTTAGTCAATCACTGTGAGAACAGAATAAAATTTGCACTGCATCTAGGGCGTGGGGGCAACCCCCTTCTCCGGATATATTGATTATTGACAACTTATCAATCATGTGCTCATTAAGTCAACCATGGAGCACAGACACGGCTCACCAGATTTAATTAACTCCATCTTAATTAGCTGTACAATCGCAACAGGAAGTCCCCAGGGAAATACACCAGGAAATTAATTCTGTGGGGCTCACAGTATTAAATCTTGTCATCATTATGAAAGGCTCCTTTATCGTACAAGAACAATGTTTCCAGTCATATGATTTTAGCAGGGCTATGATACAACTGTGGTAGATTTGAAAGTTTGTAGTTTAAAGGGTAGCTTTCATCTGTATCTGTATCTGTATCTATATAGCCGGTACACCCGCCATTAGGCGTAACACACCAGCTTTGCAGGCATGCGGCGCGGCAGCAGCTGGTCATATTACACCGAACAGTCTGTTACACCTAGTCTTTGCATATCTGACTGCAACCGTTCTTTGAAGCTACTTAGTGAAGATGCTCCTACAGTACTTGATGACAACAAGTTCCAGTCTACTATGGTTCTAATATATTCATTTGTATGTTTCCCTTTTTGTATTATAAGGGTGGGCCGACTATGCTCTCTTTGCAGATAGGGGTTGATAATATACCGTTGATAGATTTGAGGAGCTTACAATTAAATTGGACATTTATTATGTGGATTTAATCTGTCAACTACTACGCCTTATCTGTTACATGAACATGCGGTGAACAAAAATAGGCCGGACAAGTTGTTCACTGGAGCCGCATGTCTACAAAGGTGCTGATACGTTAAAGGATATACAGACAGTAGTTGTAAATGCAGAAATGTTTGCAATGGTTTTATGTTCACAGTTTTTGCAGTAAAGCCTTTAGCGTGAACTTGAAACCAATGCAAAAAAAATGTTGCCAAACTACCCCCTTGTTTATTAAGCACTAAGTAATGTACATTGTTCAGTATAATGAGGCACCTGCTATGCTGCAAAAATCTATCTTGGCTTCTGACTAGTTGTCTGTAAAGCCACCAGTGTTTCAATTACGTGACTGTACATGTAGCACTACTGTTCGTACAAACATGAACTTAAACCCACCACGGCGAACACGCCATTTTCTCCCTACCGCGAAATTGAATCCCCACTAACTAATACGCATTTACAGTACAATTACACCAGCAAACTGTTGAAGGATTTGGATTCAGAAAGGCTTCAGCTATAGGATGTAGAGCTTCTGTGGGCAGTGCATGTTTGAGAAAGGACAACTCACCCCTGCCAGACTCTTGAAGGGAGGGAAGTTAGACGTGTCCCTGATCATGTTCTTGGGATGGGTCATCTGTAAGGCCTGCAGGGGGAATACAGGTGAGTACAACATCTTAGGAGCTCATTAACCTTCAGACTGCTAAGGCAGCCATTTGGCACTATCTTTGTATAGTCTACATGTAGAACTCCTGAAAGCCCACTCATTAAGTGGGACATTTCGTCTTCCACTGCTTCTAAAAAAAAAGTCAAACCAAAAAAACGTTGATTGTATTCCATAGTAGTTCTTAGAATAGCCATTTGTTCTACTTGTCAACATTGTCAAACTCGCACTATCTGCACAGTATACGCTTTCTATGCATTGTTTCATGTTGCAATCAGCCCTTGAGCAAGAACTTGCAAATAAAACACACTAACTATATCTGATTGGCCTCTAGGTTAGGCAGCAGGGGGAAGGTTAATCATAGCAGACACTGATGATTTTACATTGATAATGCTCCCATAGATGCAAGGAAGCTCTTTAAGCTAGTACAACTGACTGTGCCATATAAATTTCTGACTGAACTGACTGTACACTGATGCCACCTGCTGACTATATTCCAAACTGCAGGCTGACAAGGGTAAAGAGGAACAACTTTTCAAATATCATAAACCTGCAGAGTATGGGCAGTGAGAGGAGGTACTGTACATGTATCCTAGTCAGGAAAGGTTCATATTCATACATTCCTTCAATCATTTACTGAATCATCCATCCATTCATTTATTTGTTGAATCATTCATTCATTCAGACGTTTATGAAGGTTAGACATCCAGGTAAACAATCATCATCTTAATGACGCTGAAGAAGAGTGATGGATGTCACTCGAAACGTCCGGAATCAAATCTCCGAATTTTATCCAGTTGTAGAGTTTGAATTGTCTTCAGGCCACCCCAATTTAATTCCTTGGTTCTCTGACTTTTTAAAATGATAATATAGCAAGTAGACAACATGAAAGCAGAGGGCAGGAAGGAGAACTTGAATATGACTGTATTCGATCCATAAAACTGGGTGCTTCCAAGGTGTAAACCTGGTCTTCTGGCTTTCTTTTAGACATGTTTTTCCACATATTAAGCATATTTTCAAAAAATCTTAGAACCAAGACATTAAATTTCAGTGGCCTTATACATTCATTCATTCATTCCTCTCTCCATCCATCCATCCAGGAGACTTTCTCACCTTCATGTCGTTCTGCAGGGCGTGGCCCACCAGGATCCTTCCTTTAAGGATGTCCGCCACCTCCTGCTGCACCGACTGGAAACTCTCACCTGTAAACAAGAAGGAACACACACGTCAGGCTTACAAGGAAGAAAACTCCAATATCCTATGTTCTACCAACCTGATGAAATTATTTTCGGTTCCAAGAAACCACTCAGGAAATTCTACTGGAACAAGGGAGACTTCTATTCTAAATGGGTCACATCTATACAGTCACTCAACTGAACTCATCATCATCTGTCATACTCTATTTACATATTTGGAGCATAAACGTGTATCAATTTGACCTCCAATATACATGTAGCTATAGAGTCAACTGATGAACATGTTACCTGGAACTATACTGCTTATGGTTCGGTCCCAATTGCACCAAAGCCACAAATTTATCCCGGTGGACTGCCAGGTACCAGGGGGTGCCTCTTGATGCTCACACAATAAGCTCATAGCATATATTTGTTCCTGGCTCCCGTGTTTTAAAAATCTGAGTCCAAGTTAAAGTCACTATGGGGTCTGGCCCAAAAATAGTTCGGAAGCCGCAGAGTGTCCCACGGGGGCACATACGGGTCTTGCCAAAAAATGCCAAAAAACATCCTGTGACCTAACCGGCGGGGCCCTTTTTCCAACTGGGACTGTAGCATTACTCACAAATTTACTAGTAGTAAGTGTTAAGTTGGTAGATATTTCTATTACTAGTACACAATTTTGTACTTTGGTGTATTTCATTGATATACATATAATATACTATGTGACACTGTATGTATTACCTAATGGCTAAGGTAACATTGACTTAAGGTATATTATATAGCACTTGGTTTTGTGAAGTAAAGAACTTTGTTATCCAGTGACTAACCAACCTGTATAAACTTGCAGTATTTGAAAATCATTTTGTCATTTGAATAAATAACAGTCGACAGTCCTAATGTTTATATTACAGTCATTCTTTTGATAATAGGGCCGTTGTTTTTCCCTTATTCGTACATTTGGTACATCAAGCAAAGCTATACCTTTTCTAATTCTAATACAAAGCTAGTCATTATTGTCTAAGTTTACTTAAAATGGATCAATAATAAGTGAGCTTTAATTTTCATGCTCATCAAAAAAAGAAATAATTATTTTTAGCTATTGCCCCAACTGTTAAGATCATGGGCATGACTTGCAGCTCTTCCCCTGTACATACCAGAGCTTCACCAATGCGAACAGAGAAGTCAAGGTATGCGCCCTTGAATGCTGTTTTGTTGCAAGGCAAAACAAACTGGGCAGTTACAGGGTTTGCCACACCAGGAACCACCCCTACAGGTGCGATTTCAGAGACTGTTCTATCCAAGTGCGCACTTCAAAGTAAAAGGCCATTTCAGTCTGAAGGATCGACTTGTCCATTACTTCAGGGCACTACCTCTGGGTAAGTCTTTATCTATGTCTCATGTTTGAACTCTTCTGCTGGTAAAGAAAGATATTCGTCTAGAATGAATTGTGCAACAAAAACCCCTTTTGGGAATGAACATTTTTATATGAACGTTTCTGCCATTTCTGCTGTAAATTGACACTCTTAAGTGACAACTACTAGTACTGTGTACTTGACCAATGTTGCCTCGGATGACTGAAAATATGAAGGAAATATAACACAATTAAGCCAAATGTTGTTTTTCTTCTCATTTCCTTGTCAGAAACACCTAATTATAAATAGAATAACATTATGTATGACAGGGAGTAGCAAGTGCATGGGTAAGACTATTAAAAGCCGATACCAATCTATCATCTTTCATTATAAGTCAATGAAAAACAAGGTGCAAGTAGGATTGTTGAGTTGCAAGATTACGTCAAAGCTGTGTGTTACAATGAAGGAACAGCTACCCAGAACACAAACATATGTCTTACACTACAGGCCCAACACTTCTTAGAAGAAGAAGTACATGTAAAATGTAGATAGTCTTTCATCACTTGGCGAGAAAGGCCAAAGAAGTTTAAACTTCACTGGTAAGTTGTTTTTTTCTGTAGATAACATGGATCTATCGTTATCTTAAAGTTTGTTAACTTTGTAATCATGCAAATGTACTGTGTATGTTGTGTAGAAGTCTAACTACAATAACTTCAAAACACAGAATGTTTTTTTAAGCGCAAGAACAAAGAGAATTTTCCTATTTTTGAAAGATGTCATCAAAGCCTGGCTTCTTATTTTTCTCATAATATTAACAAAAGTTGTTGCATGCTGGTATCAGAAAGAATCATGGCTTTTTTCATTTTCAAAAAAATTTACTTCCTCATAAGCTACATGTAGTAAGTTACTGTTGAAACATGCATTTTCCCAATAGACAAGTTGTACTTCGGCTCTTTTTGTCATATTTTTGGGAAAATGCATTTTGATGTGTTCATAAAATGAAAGTACTAAAGGTACGTACCATACTGTTTTTATTTCAATCAATTTTCCATGACTACAATACACAGAGGCCAGTTTCTATACATGTTTGCATGTTTCCTACCCACTTGGGTGGTTGGTTGGTATGTGGGCTGTACCATTGCAGGACTGGTGAAGGGGTGGTATGGTTTCTGAAAGCTCTTAAAGTTTGTTCTTGAGAAAGATAATTTTATGATACATGTAATTTTATAATCACGTAACTTAGGAAAATGTTCAAATGTGTAAATGCAAATTAGGACATTATTCTTCAAATCATGAAGGAAATGAATTTTCTCAACAGTGTATTGTATCAACCATAATCATAGTGGGTAAGAATGTGGGCTCAGTACAAGTCTGTCACTGGTAAAATATGAGAATTTTGTCAGGATAAACATATCAATTATTGGGAAAATATTGTCAGTGGAACAAAGTGGAAATCTCGTGTCTAAAAAGGACATAATTATGTCACCTATTGTATTTATACCCTTCTTCCTGTATCAGGGCACAGAGAACAACATGAATGAAAAGCTGACAGGAATGCTGTTATCCCTTCTGATCATCCTGAAGGTGTTTGGATCAACAGAAGCTGCCTGCAGCATTACAGGTTCTACTGCTTACTGTCGCAACCAGGGCCTCACCAGTGTTCCTCAGAACCTGCCAACAGGCATCATTTACTTAGATTTGGGGAATAATCTAATCACAACATTAAATCAGTCTGATTTCTCACAGTATGGGAGCTTGCAGGAACTTTGGCTGTACAACAATGAGATCAGTGACATTCAGGCTGGAACTTTCAATTCAACACCACAACTGAGAGAGTTGTACCTGTATCAGAACAACTTAACAAACCTCAGATCTGACATGTTCACAGGGCTGGGAAACTTGGAGACCCTTTGGCTGCACAATAATGAGATCAGTGACATTCAGGCTGGAACTTTTAATTCAACACCACAACTGAGAGACTTGTGGCTGTCTCAGAACAAGTTAACAAACATCAGATCTGACATGTTTACAGGGCTGGGAAATTTGCAGTTCCTTTACTTACATGATAATGAGATCAGTGATATTCAGGCTGGAACTTTCAATTCAAAGCCACAGCTGTGGTCCTTGAGGCTGGAGCACAACAGACTTACAGTCTTAAAAGCAGAGATGTTTGCAAAACTGTCATCAATCCAGTATGTTTCCATCTACAACAACCCCTGGCAGTGTGACTGTAGGATGGTTCCCTTCAGGCAAATGATGACTGGGTCTCATTACTTTGAAAACCAAATCACATGTAAAGGTCCAAGTAACTTTCATGGGCAAAAGCTTAAAGATATCAGTCCTGAAGATCTGACGTGTGAAAAACCAACCATACTGAGGTTTGGGAGGAGTGACAATAACACAGTAGTAGAGGGGCAGACTCTCCATTTGGTCTGTGAAGCTTCAGGAATCCCCACACCAGACATCACAGTCATTCTCCCATCTGGACTGAATGCAACTGTTGAGTCTGCAGGTGGGAGGGTGACCGTGGGAGTGAATGGTACCATTGCCATAACCAACGTTACTGCAGACTCTGGTTTGTACGTCTGTACTGCGAAAAATGTTGTTGGCTCTTCATCTGCCACACTGTCAGTTGTCCAACCCAGGTCTACTGACACACTCTCCCTGTCTGTTCTTGTTGGCTCTGTCTGTGCTGCAGTATTTGGCATTGCCATACTTGTTACCATCATTCTCACAATCTGGCACAAATCAGGCTCAAATTCAGATGAAGAGGAGTATGAGGATGTAATTCCTTTGTCACAAAGACCACATACAGGCAATGTTACAGACCACAGATGGCGGGTCGGCAGGTTTGAACATAAATATGAGGTCATACCTCCTTCCCTTCCACCGAGAAATTGGTCAAGCCCAGTGACTGATAACCAGAATGTGTCAGCAGCTGTCCATGGTGCTGATTCTCCACAGGGGGTCATGGATGAGAAGGTATATGACTCAGTAAAAGATGATCCTCAGTCAGACAAGTATGAAAATAGCCAGGTAATAGCAGCTGCTAAAGATGCTTTGTCAGTTCCTGCAGTTATCTTGTATAAAAATGACGATGAGTCAGTCATTGGAAAGGATGATCTTCAGTCCCACAAGTATGAAAACAGCCAGGTGATAGCAGCCGCTAAAGATGCTTTGTCAGTTCCTGCAGTTATCTTGTATGAGAATGATGAAGAGAGAGTAACTAGAAAAGATGATCCTCTGTCCAACAAATATCAGAACAGCCTGGTGATCGCAACTGCTCAGAATGCTTGGCCAGTTCCTCCAGTTATCTTGTATGAGAATGACGATGAGTCAGTGATTGGAAATGATGATCTTCAGTCCAACAAGTATGAAAACAGCCAGGTGATAGCAGCCGCTAAAGATGCTTTGGCAGTTCCTTCAATAATCTTGTATGAAAATGATGAAGAGAGAGTAACTAGAAAAGATGATCATCAGTCCCACAAGTATCAGAACAGACAGGTTAAAGCAGCTACTCAAGATTCCTTGGTAGGTCCTCCAGCTACAGTTATCTTTTATGAGAATAATGCTTGTGTCAGTTTCAGTGTGTCAGTAACTAGAAAAGATAACCCCCTGTCCAACAAATATCAGAACAGCCAGGTGATAGCAGCTGCTAAAGATGCTGCAGCTGTCCCACAGGTTATCTTGTATGAGAATGATGATGAGACAGCTGATAACCAGACACGGGTTGACTGTCAGAATGGCCCAGCAGCTGTCCATGGTGCTGATACCCCAAACCGTTACCAAGAACTGAGGAAGGAAACCCTTGAGCCACATCATGACTACACATCCCTTCTGCCTCAAGATTCATGATTCTTCACGAACCATGATTCTTCACGAACCATGATTCTTCACGAACCATGATTCTTCACAAACCATGATTCTTCACAAACCATGATTCTTCACAAACCATGATTCTTCACAAACCATGATTCTTCACAAACCATGATTCTTCACAAACCATGATTCTTCACAAACCATGATTCTTCACAAACCATGATTCTTCACACACCATGATTCTTCACAAACCATGATTCTTCACAAACCATGATTCTTCACACGCCATGATTCTTCACAAACCATGATTCTTCACAAACCATGATTCTTCACAAACCATGATTCTTCACACACCATGATTCTTCACACACCATGATTCTTCACACACCATGATTCTTCACAAACCATGATTCTTCACAAACTATGATTCTTCACACACCATGATTCTTCACACACCATGATTCTTCACACACCATGATTCTTCACACACCATGATTCTTCACACACCATGATTCTTCACAAACCATGATTCTTCACAACTATGATTCTTCACAAACCATGATTCTTCACACACCGTGATTCTTCACAAACCATGATTCTTCACACACCATGATTCTTCACAAACCATGATTCTTCACACACCATGATTCTTCACACACCATGATTCTTCACAAACCATGATTCTTCACAAACCATGATTCTTCACAAACCATGATTCTTCACAAACCATGATTCTTCACAAACCATTAGAACTTTTCCTCAAATGTAGCCAGACTAAAAACAGACAACACTATTCCAAAAGAGTGAAGCTGTGGTGTGGAATTCTAGGAGTTTTGTTCTTAATGAATTTTAGCACAACTGGCATTTGAAAGGAAGGTCTGTCATATAGTATTAATCAAGCCAACAAAAGATATAAGACATAAAAAAATAACATGTAAGATTAGATACAAAATACAAAAAGGTACATTATCAAGATATCAGACATTAAATGACTTCAAGGAACTTGTTCTCTTTTATCTCACATGCTGACTACAGTCATTAGTCTCACTACAATAACCTGTTTGCACTAAATAGTGGCTGTCGACATTGTCATCATGGGAATTTAAATTAAATGTATTGTGTAAAATATGGGACATTTAGTTTAGATCTGGTATTTACCTTTTAGATAGGATTGGTGTTATATATATATATATACATACATGTACGAGAGATTATGTTGACCCAGATCCATCTTTAAGCTAAACTTTAAGCTGAAACTTTCTGTGATGTTTTTGGAAAGTTGGCAGCAGAGTTGTATTCAAGAGATAATTCCTAAGCCTGAAGTATAGATATAATAATCATCATTTATTGTAAAATACTGTGTATCTGTCAAACAGATTCAGCTGAAGACTGATGTTTATCGTAACACTGGATGGAACCATCAGAGGCAGAGTTCTTACAATATTATATAGAGTACATTGTATCAGATTATTTCTTTGACAAGTAATGTACTGAGTCACATAATTGAACAAATCAATAGACTACAAACTGTACATGCATGTATTTCATACTTGTCTGTGTGTAGCAATTTAGGCATTGTAGAGCCCGGCCGCAACATACAATGGTGTTTTAGTCCTGTTGTGTGCGATACTGAAATATCTAGGCAAGTCCATGTTTTATTCTCTTTTCCATGTACTATACATTTTTTCTCTGCATCACCAAGGAGGTTTAAACCTGCTTGGTATTGCATGGTACATTATTTGTGTTTGAGATGGATATGGCACTCTCAGATATGCCCAAGTTGTACAAATGTTAAGATTTGAAGTGCCTGTAGTACGTTTGGCAAATTTAAAACCTTGCATTGGTTGGTAAACATTGTTAGGATAGATCAAGTTTCATATTATATAATATATGATGACATTATATATATCATCATCATCTGCAGTGTTATGAATTATCATTATACAAAATGAACAACAACCTCTTTAGGGAATGTGCATTGTGAGTTCTTTGAAAGTCTGGGGCATTTCTTCCATAAATTAACATAACTATTTCTTGGTCGGCAAATGTACAGTCTAACAAATGAAAAAAAGTTATGAACAGATTTATAATTCATTTATTTTGTGCCAGTAGCTAACAAGTGACTATTCAAAATCCATTGTAGCGTACCTTTGTAAATATTCCAGGCAGCTATCCTTGGCTCTTGACTATCTACATTGTACAATATAATGTACATCCAATTACCAAGCATGCATTTAGCCAATTAAAGTCTTACAGTAAAGGTAAAACTGGTTAAACTGGAGGCTTAGGCCACACCAATTCAATTTCTTGGTTAACGGATTTTTATTTAAAATAAAAAAAATTGAAAAAAAAATCATGAAAACAGAAGGCTGGACCAGATTTTTTTTCAAAAATCTTTTTTTTTTGTGGAAAATAACAATCCGTTAATCAAGATATTAAATTGGTGTGGCCTTAATGCTTGAAATGAAGCATAGGCCTTTTTCCATAGCTGATAGTGCAATGCTGCTTTCTTCCCTATACACACTTAAATGTATATGCTGGTCACAAATGGCAGCAGATGTGGCATGCAGCATAACGAACTAGGCTGCCAATGTAAGGAAAAGTGACCCAACTCTGATTTGGTTCAGTACCCAATGTTTGAAAAGCCCATGCCAGGTGTTCTAAATAACTTCCTTCTCATGATTCCCTTCTACAAAGAAGTAAGTATTACTAAATTTGGTATTTACTAAGTACTACCTATTTTTGAACTATTGTCCCTACTGTCAACATCATGACTGTCACAGTGACTTAAGGTGTTCCCAACAAATATACATACCAGAGTCTCGCCCATGTAAACAGAAGGGCTGCTAACATACTGTAATTCACTAACTTTATCTTCATGGTAGCAAAATTTCACAGTGTAAGGAAAATTGACAGTTTCAGTGAAATTCAACTTCATGGTGGCGGCAAGTGATTTACAGAACGGACGTGTGAAGGAATCATAAATGATAACAACAGTTTTTTCACGGTGATGATAAGTTTGCGGTACAGAGGTGATCGTGAAAACAGTGAACATAAAGTTACAGTGAAAGAAACAAGAATTACAGTATACCCCCTTATATATATGCAAATAGCGTTTGTTGCAAGGTGAAAAAAGCTGCGTCACGTTAGTTACAGGGTTTGCCGTGCCAGGTACCACTGTCACAGGTGTGACTTTCTTGACTGTTTTGTAATCTTCCAACCTGGTGTGCACTTCCAAGTTGAACTAAACTCTTAAGACTGTTTCAGTCGGTAGGATTTCTTCTTGACCGTCTCTGGGTAAGTCTTCAACTTTATCTTTGTTTGGGACTTTTCTGCTTGTAAAAAAGACATTTGTCTTGGGAATGTACATTTTTTGCATACGAAAGTTTCTGGCATTTCTGCAGTAAATTAACACTTTTCGGTGACAACTAAATGTGTATTTGACCAATATAAAGATGCCTCTATTATGACTGAAAACATAAAGAAAATATAAGAAAATGAAGCCAAATGTTGTTTTTTCTTCTCATTTCCTTGTCAGGAACACCAGTCCTCATGGAATAACATACAACTGTATGATGTATGGCAGGGTGGGTACGACTACTAAACGCTAATTGCAACTACATGTATGCTATAGGTACTAGGTAACTATTAAGCTATCATCTTTCAAGGCAATGAAAAACAAGGTGCAAGTAATATTGTAGAGTTGCAAGATTACTTCAAAGCTACATACACTGAAGGAACAGTTACCCAGAACACAAACCTGTGTCTTACACTATAGGCCCAACACTTCTTAGAAGAAGAAGTAAAATATTGTTTTTCATGACTTGGCAAGAAAGGCCAAAGATTTTCTCTCGAGCTTAAACTTCACTGGTAAGTTTTTTTTTTCAGTAGATCCCTCTTTAAGTTATCTTTGTTAACTTAATGATCATACAAATGTATTGTGTATATTGTGTAGAAGTCTAACTACAATAAGTTCAAAAAAGAGAACTGTTTTAAAGCGCAAGAACAAAGGCCGCTATTCTATCTATTTTTGAAAGATGAAATCAAATCCTGTTTTTTTCTTTTCCTTGTCATATTAACAAAAGTTGTTGCATGGTATCAGAAAGAAAGTTTTACGTTTTCTGAAAAAAAAATACTTCCTCATAAGCTTGTAAGTCACTGTTGAAACATGCATTTTCAAGTCATGCTTTGGCTCTTTTTAAAACACAACCTAATGCATTTTCGTGTAATGAAAATAGGTACCATACTGTTTTTCAATTTCCATAACTGCATTGCATTGAAGCCAGTTCTATATATTATCGAATGTTTCCTCCTTCCTCCCCACTTGGGTGGGTGGTTGGTATGTGGGCTGTACCATTGCAGCACTGGTCAAAGGGTGGTATGATACCTAAGCTTTGTTTTTGGGGAAGATAAATGCATCTAATAAATAATATTATAATCACATACCAGTCCTACAGGAATTTGTTCAAATGTGTAACTGCCAATTAGGATATTATTCTCGTAATCAAGTAGGAAATTAATTCATTTCTAGTTGAGTTCAGCAATACCAGTGTTTGTAACAACTTCTATCTCATTATTAATTTTCTTCCTAAGTAAATAAACACTAAATAAGTTTTATTTTTCTTATTTTGAGCTACTGCCCCAACTGTCAACATCATGACATTCATGGGTATGAAATTCACTCTGCTCAACATACCGGAGTCTCGCCCATGCGAACAGAGGGGTCATGGTAACAGTCAAGCTTGAATAGTATTATGTTACATGTCATGCCAGGTACCACCACCACAGGTGTGACTTTCTTGACTGTTTTATAAGCATTCCAACCAGGTGCACACTTCCAAGTTGAACTAAAGGCTACATGTATTTCAGTCCGTAGGATCGACTTGAAGATTTCTTCAAGACACCCTCTCTGCGTAAGTCTTTGTCTTATGTTTGGGACTCTTTTGCTTGCAAAGAATTTTAGCTACGATAAATTGACTTTGTCTAGAATGAATTGTGCAAGAACAACCCCTTTAGGGAATGCACATTATGGATTCAGACTTTTGCATATGAAAGTTTCTGGCATTTCTGCTGTAAATTAACCCTTATAAGTGACAACTAAAGTGTACATGTACTTGACCAATGCTGCCTCGGATGACTGAAAATATGAAGGAAATATAACAAATTGAAGCCAAATGTTGTTGTTTTCTTCTCATTTCCTTGTCAGGAACACCTGTCCATGACTTTATATGACAGGGAGTAGCAAGTGGGTAAGACTGCTAAAAACCGATGCCAACTAAGCTATATCTTCCATTCTAAGTCAATAAAAAACAAGGTGCAAGTAAGATTGTTGAGTTGCAAGATTTACTTCAAATCTGTGTTACATACAATGAAGGAACAGTAGAGAGAACAAACCTGTGTCTTAAACTACAGACCCAACAGTTCTTAGAAGAAGTAGATAGTCTTTCATCACTTGTCGAGAAAGGCCAAAGTCTTCTCTCAAGCTTAAATCTCACAGGTAAGTTTTTTTTTTTCTGTAGATCTATCTTATCTTTGTTAACTTGATAATCATGCAAATGTGTATGTTGTGTAGAAGTCTAACTATTATAATAACTTCAAAACACAGAGTTCAGAACCGAGGGCATTTTCCTACATGTATTTTTTTAAATGTAATCAAAGCCTGGGTTTTTATTTTTGTCACAATATTAACAAATCTTAAAGTTCTTTTTTCATTTTCCAAAAAATTTACTTCCTCATAAGCTAGTAAGTCACTGTTGAAACATGCATTTTCCCAATAGACAAGACTTAGTTGTCATACAGTATTTTGGGGAAAATGCATTTTCGTGTGTTCATACAATGAAAATATCAAAGGTAGGTACCATGCTGTTTTAATTTCACACAATTTTCCATAACTGCAATGCATTGAGGCCAGTTCTGTATATTGCCAGAATGCCATATGTTCCTCCTTTCTCCCCACTTGGGTGGTTGGATGGTATGTGGGCTGTACCATTGCAGCACTGGTCAAGGGGTGGTATGATTTCTAAAAATCTGTGTTCTTGAGAAAGATAACTGTCTTCATGATAATTTTATAATCTTAGGAATTTCATTAACTTACAAAATTGCTCAATTGTGTAAATGCAAAATAGGACATTATTCTCCTAATCAAGTAGGAAATAAGTTTTTTTAACGATGTATTGTATCAACCATAATCATAGTGCATAAGAATGTACAATTCTGTTCCTGGTAAAAAAAAAAGAGAGAATTTTGTCAGGATAAACAGCTCAATTGGGAAAATATTGTCAGTGGAAATCTTGCGTTTAAAAAGAAGACTTGCATTAATACATAATTATGACATGTATAATGTATTTATACTCCTCTTCCTGTATCAGGGCACAGTGACCAGCATGGATGAAAAGCTGCTGTTATCCCTTCTGATCATCCTGAAGGTGTTTGGATCAACAGAAGCTTCCTGCAGCATTATAGGTTCTGCAGCTGACTGCAGCAATCAGGGCCTCACCAGTGTTCCTCAGAACCTGCCGACAGGCATCACTCACTTAGACTTGGAGAATAATCTAATCACAACATCAGATCAGTCTGATTTCTCACAGTATGGAAACTTGCAGGAACTTAAGCTTAACAATAATGAAATCGGTGACATTCAGGATGGAACTTTCAATTCAACACCACAATTGAGAAAATTGTACCTAAATCAGAACAAGTTAACAAACATCGGATCTGACATGTTCACAGGGCTGGGAAACTTGCAGTACCTTTACTTGTCCAATAATGAGATCAGTGACATTCAGGCAGGAATTTTCAATTCAACACCACAACTGAGAGACTTGTACCTGAATCAGAATAAGTTAACAAACCTCAGATCTGACATGTTTACAAGGCTGAAAAACTTTGACACCCTTAACTTATATTGCAATGAGATCGGTGATATTCAGGCTGGAACTTTCAATTCAACCCCACAACTGAGAATCTTGTACCTGCAACGGAACAGGTTAACAAACCTCAGATCTGACATGTTTACAGGGCTGGAAAACTTGGACATTCTTATCTTATATTTCAATGAGATCGGTGATATTCAGGCTGGAACTTTCAACTCAACACCACAACTGAGAATGTTGGACCTGCAACAGAACAAGTTAACAAACCTCAGATCTGACATGTTCACAGGGCTGGGAAATTTGGAGTACCTTTACTTATACAGCAATGAGATCGGTGATATTCAGGCTGGAACTTTCAATTCTATGTTACAACTGAGATTTTTGAACCTACAGCAGAATAGGCTTACAGTCCTACAAGCAGGGATTTTTGCAAAACTGTCATCAATCTCCGCTGTAGTCATCAACAATAACCCCTGGCAGTGTGACTGTAGGATGGTTCCCTTCAGGACAAAGATGACTGGGTCTCATTCATTTGAAAACCAAATCACATGTGATGGGCCAAGCAACTTCCATGGGCAAAAACTTCAAAATATCAGTATTGAAGATCTGACATCTGACTGTGAAGAACCAACCATACTGAGGTTTGGGAGGAGTAACAATAACACAGAGGTAGAGGGGGAGACTCTTCAGTTGGTCTGTGAAGCTTCAGGAATCCCCACACCAGACATCACAGTCATTCTCCCATCTGGACTGAATGTAACTGTTGAGTCAGCTGGGAGGGTGACTGTGGATGTGAGTGGTACCATCACCATAGCCAAAGTTACTGCAGCAGATGCTGGTCTGTATGTTTGCATTGCAACAAATAATCTTGGCTCAACATTTGCCACACTGGTTGTAGGCGTCCCACTGAAAGTGCCAACAACTGGTCCAGTCACTACAGTGCCCACAACTGGCACCTCCCCTACAGTGGCTACAACTGGTATCTCCCCTACAGTGCCCACAACTGGCACCTCCCCTACAGTGCCCACAACTGGCACCTCCCCTACAGTGCCCACAACTGGTATCTCCCCTACAGTGCCCACAACTGGCACCTCCCCTACAGTGGCTACAACTGGTATCTCCCCTACAGTGCCCACAACTGGCACCTCCCCTACAGTGCCCACAACTGGCACCTCCCCTACAGTGCCCACAACTGGCACCTCCCCTACAGTGCCCACAACTGGCACCTCCCCTACAGTGGCTACAACTGGTATCTCCCCTACAGTGCCCACAACTGGCACCTCCCCTACAGTGCCCACAACTGGCACCTCCCCTACAGTGCCCACAACTGGTACATCCCCTACAGTGCCCACAACTGGCACCTCCCCTACAGTGGCTACAACTGGTATCTCCCCTACAGTGCCCACAACTGGCACCTCCCCTACAGTGCCCACAACTGGCACCTCCCCTACAGTGCCCACAACTGGCACCTCCCCTACAGTGCCCACAACTGGCACCTCCCCTACAGTGGCTACAACTGGTATCTCCCCTACAGTGCCCACAACTGGCACCTCCCCTACAGTGCCCACAACTGGCACCTCCCCTACAGTGCCCACAACTGGTACATCCCCTACAGTGCCCACAACTGGCACCTCCCCTACAGTGCCCACAACTGGCACCTCCCCTACAGTGCCCACAACTGGCACCTCCCCTACAGTGGCTACAACTGGTATCTCCCCTACAGTGCCCACAACTGGCACCTCCCCTACAGTGCCCACAACTGGCACCTCCCCTACAGTGCCCACAACTGGTACATCCCCTACAGTGCCCACAACTGGCACCTCCCCTACAGTGGCTACAACTGGTACCTCCCCTACAGTGCCCACAACTGGCACCTCCCCTACAGTGGCTACAACTGGTACCTCCCCTACAGTGGCCACAACTAGTATCTCCCCTACAGTGGCCACAACTAGTATCTCCCCTACAGTGGCCACAACTGGTATCTCCCCTACAGTGCCCACAACTAGTCCAGTCACTATAGTGGCCACAACCGGTATCTTCCCTACAGTGGCCACAACTGGCACCTCCCCTACAGTGGCCACAACTGGTACCTCCCCTACAGTGGCCACAACTGGTATCTCCACCACAGTGACATCAGTGCAACATCAACCTGCTCACAGTTTCTCCCTCCCTGTTCTCATTGGCTCTGTCTGCGGCTCAGTAGCAGGCACTGTCCTTGTTGTTGGCCTCATTCTCACAATCTGGTGCAAGAGGAAGACCCAGAATCCTCCCTCAGACCCGACACCCCCTGTTGTTTTCAGTAATGCCTCTGCTTGTATAACTATCAGTGGACAGGATCACACAGGGCAGGGTGGGGGCCTGGCCACAAGTAAATTTTTGAATGCTGGAAACTTGGAAAATGTCCAGGGACATGTTGCTTCTGAGGTTCTTGAGTACGAAGATGTTGTACTGCAGCCAAGGAACACAGGGCCTGACGGTACAGGTCTGAGGCAACAAACTACTGAGTACCAGTCCCTTGGACCCAGGCAACAACCCGCTGAGTACCAGTCTCTTGGACCCGGGCAACAACCCGCTGAGTACCAGTCCCTTGGACCCAGACAACAACCAGCTGAGTACCAGTCCCTTGTTCTCAACAGGAACAGAGTTCCGAGCGATGATCTCCCCCCACTTCCTCCACCAACTGATGCCCAGGACACACAACACCACTACCAATCGCTGAAAAAAACCCAGCTATTCTAAAGACTAAAAGTTAGGTGTACAGGGAGAATGCCCATTTCCCAGCCCTTGGACAACTACATGTATAACAGGGGCTAGCTCACCCGTAGCACTGTGTGTTCAACAGTGTTGAGTTCTGAGCAGACAAGTACAAATGTACACATGTAGTATGATTTTACCATTTCTAAAGTCATTGGTATGCCCTGACTGAATGGGGTTTGAAGCCCACAACCTTTCAAAATCAAAAGTGAATACTCTAACACTAGGCTATTGCAACAGTCAAAAGACTAATAAAAGAATGATCCATAAGATTATACAAGATTATCCTTAAGACTGAACATGGAGGAATGGAGACCATTGTCACAACCAGATGATGAGATGATAAGAACCTTAATTTACGAGACTAAATGGAGTGTCTTTAGCATACAATGTACCTTTACTATTTAGACTAAGGTATATTTGTAACAAGTAACAGTTACAAAATATTTAACCCTGAGGTACATGTATAACTAACCGAGGTACAACTGATTTACTTGCAAATAACAGTTCTTTTGTGTTTGAAAAAATACAAAATTAATCCTGCGCTAAAAATGATTAAAAAAACATTTTTGTTAAGTTTTATGCATTTGGACCTCTTTTTCATATTAACATGTAGTTACTGTACACAGACTTACATACTGACAAGACATCCAATACTGTATGGATTCATTGTACAACTCAACCACAATGTTACACAGTGCCTTTATCACTGTTGTGTGAGAGATGAAACATTTAGACCAGTCCAGATATTTTTTTTTTTTTGAATTTGTGTGTTTTCTATATATTACACTACTACATTCAACTTATCTTGTGATCATGTAATAGTCCTGGAAGCTAGGATTTCCAAGTTCTGTAGCTCTGTGGTTAGTACTTTGTGTTATAATTACAATATTGTGTTAACTTAGTTTTCAAATGTAGGTAACATTCTCAAGGAGGCCGGTTTAGGCTACCTATTGTTAAACCAAAAACCCCAAACGACATATTTTGTACACTTTGTAACAGTTACTCCTACCGTATAGAAAATGAAGTTCATTTTGTATTAGAGTGTATGTTATACAGGGACACACTAGTATGTAATTATGTTATCAGTGCCATGAATTCAAATATGCAATCTAAACAGTCAGTAAAAGACATACTTTTTTGTATATATAACACCCTCTGACAACATCGTACAACAAAAACTCTGAATTCGTACACACTTGTTTTAGGAAGAGGGAGAGACATGTAAACAATACATTTAATGATAGCATAGCCTTATATATTTGTCTTAGACCAGAGCGTATGTTATAGAGAGATATTGTAAACAGTAGAATGTAGTGTAGCGTAGCTTATTTTTTGTTTCTCTGGCGGTTCAGGAATGCTACATTTGTACAATGATTTTCTACATACACGTTTCATGACTTGAAACTACTATAATACTGCATTTAGCCCATGTGGGCAGGAATGTGCAAATAAAGATCTATATATGATTAATATATTGCGAATGACATTGTCAAATGATTTGTTAAGTTTCTGTTATTATTCTCTTTTTTATCCGGATCTGTTATGATTTTGTATAAAATTGGAATGAAATTAAAAGAACTCAAACGAGAAAACCTTTAAGTTAGCTACTCAAGTAGCTTCAGCACAGCTACAATATCAGGAAGATAGACCGCCAGAAAAAGGCCAATGCTTAGTAGCCTCCGTTGCAGGCCTTCCCACTAGCAATTTTTTTTCAGCGATTTTTTACATTTTTTTGGGGGGGGGGGGGCGTATCTGCTTGGGATCGCGTAACCGCGGGCTCACAGCGGTAACAGGAACCCAATCAGATACGGGGGCTCAAGCAGATACGACCCCCCCCCCCCCCCCCTCCCCCCAAAAAAGCTTTAAAAATTGCTAAAGAATCGCTAGTACACAGCGATCACGAGCTCACAGCGGTAACAGGACCCCATGGCAGATACGGGGGCTCAAGAAGATAAACAAAAAAAAACGCTAAAAAATCGCTAAAAAAATCACTAGTGGGAAGGCCTGCAGCGGAGGCTAAATGCTTAGCAGGTCTGCATGAAGGCCAGCAAAACATCAACTTGGCAACATTGGAGCCCAGAATGTTTTCTTTCCTATCTGTACACACTCAAATATTTATGATGGCCACAACTGGCAGCAGATGTGGTATGCAGCTTAATGAAAAGTTTATTGCAAATTCCTGCCCGTAGGCTAATTGCAAGTACATGTACATTTAGCATGAAGTGGACGGACAGACAATAATGAACAGGATCAATAACATATGTCTACTCTAGTCTAATTACTACTGCCACTTAGTTCTAACTTATTGAGTTCGACTTCTTCTTCCGAGACACTTTTCCTGTGATCTGTGGGTTTTGACGGGAATGTGATGTTCAGAGGAGAGTAGTTTTCTTTTCGTCTAAAACGTGGAGAAATTAGGAACTAGGCTGAAATGTAAGGAAAAGTGAAAAATGCCTCTGCTTTGGTTCAATACCCAATATTTAAAAAGCCCAGGTGTTCTACATAACTTCTTTCTTAGGATTCCTTTCTACAAAGAAATAAGTCCAACATGTATTACTTACTTAGTATTTACTAAGTAATTCTATCTTTGATCAAGAGCTATTGCCCCTATACTTTCAACATCACAACAGTGACTTTCAGGTCTTCCCAACAAATGCACATACCAGAGTCTCGCCCATGTAAAAAGAAGGGCTTCTGACATATACTGTAATTTGCTTTATCTTCACGGCGACGAAAATTTCCCAACATGTAAGGAAAAAATTATATTTTCAGTGAACTTTAACTTCACGGTGGCGGTTAGTGATTTACAGAACGGATATGTGAAGGAATCATATATAATAACAACAGGTTTTTCACAGTGATGATAAGTTCACGGTACAGATAGAGATGACTGAAAACAGTGAACATAAAGTTACAGTGAAAGAAACAAGAATTACAGTAATGCGCCCTCATATCTATGCAAATTAAATTTTTTGCAAGGTGATAAAAGCTGCGTAGTTACAGGGTGTGCCGTGCCAGGTACCACTGTCGCAGGTGTGACTTCCTTCACTGTTTTGCAATCTTCCAACCAGGTGCAAGTTGAACTACATTATCTTAAGACTGTTTCAGTCGGCAGGATCGACTTGAAGATTTCTTCAAGACAGTCTGTGGGTAAGTCTACGTCTTTGTCTTAAGTTTGTGACTTTTCTGCTTGTAAAGAAATCTATTTGTATAGAGTAAATTGTGCAACAACAACCTTTTTGGGGAATGAAAATTTCTACATACGAACGTTTCTGGCATTTCTGCCGTAAGTTAACACTTTTCAGTGACAACTAAATTGTGTGTATTTGACCAATAATGCCTCCAATGGCTAAAAATATTAAGGAAATATAACAAAATGAAGCTAAATGTTTGTTTTTCTTCTCATTTCATTGTCAGGAACACCTGAACAGAATAACATACAATTGTATAATGTATGGCAAGGGGCTAAGACTACTAAAAGCTAATAGCGACTAAGCTATCGTCTTTCATTATCAATGAAAAACAAGGTGCAAGTAAGATTGTTGAGTTGCAAGATTACGTCAAAGCTGACTGTGTTAGAATGAAGGAACAGTTACATGTACCTAATCAACAAACCTGTGTCTTACACTACAGGCCGAAGAGTTCTATAAGTCTTTCATCACTTGGCGAGAAAGGCCAAAGATTTCCTCTCAAGCTTGAACTTCACTGGAAATTTTTTTTAAGGTAAATAACATGGGTCTATCATATCTTTCTTACCTTTATAATCATGCAAATGTATTGCGAATATTGTCACAGTGTAGAATTCTAACTACAATAAGTTCAAAACACAGAATTGCTTTTAAAGTGCAAGAACAAAGCCTGCTATTGTTTTCTATTTTGAAAGGTGAAATCAAACTATCAAAGCCTGGGTTATTGTTAACCAAATTAAATTAAAGTAAATTAAAGTTGTTGCATGGTATCAGAAAGATGGGCTTTTTTCATGTTCTAAAAAATTTACTTCCTCATAGTCATAAGCTTGTATTAGTCACCGTTCAAGTATAGACAAGTTGAATGTGTTTCGGCTCTTTTGTCATATCCTAGTGAAAATGCATTTTCGTGTGTTGATAAAATAAAGATAGGTACCATGATACTGTTTTTATTTGAATCAATTTTCCATAACTGCAATGCATTGAGGCCAGTTCTATATTTTATCAAACGTTTCCTCCTCCCTTCCCACTTGGGTGGGTGGTTGGTATGTGGGCTGTACCATTGCAGCACTGGTCAAGGGGTGCTATGATTTCTAAGCTTTGTTTTTGAGAAAGATAAAGTTATATAAAAAATGATAACATTTTATAATCACGTACCTGAGGAAATTGTTCAAATGTGTAACAGACAATTAGGATATTATTTTCGTAATCGAGTAGGAAATTTTGATGATGTATTGTATCAACTATTATCATAGTTTCATTCATAGTGGGTAAAAATGTGGACTTTCTTTCCTGGTAAAAGAAAATAAGAATTTGTCAGGATAAACATATCAAGCAGGAAAACATTCTCAGTGGATGTTTTGTGTCTTAAAAAAAAGACTTAAACAATACATACATAACCATTGCATCTATCGTAATGATTTCTACCCTTATTCCTGTATCAGGGCACAGAACACCATGGGTGAAAAGCTGCCAGGGATGCTGTTATCCATTCTGGTCATCCTGAAGGTGTTTGGGTCAACAGAAGCTGCCTGCAGAATTATAGATTCTGCAGCTCTCTGCACCAGCCGGGGCCTCACCAGTGTTCCTCAGAACCTGCCGACAGGCATCACTGAGTTACATTTGGGGTATAATCTAATCACAACTGTTAATCAGTCTGATTTCTCACAGTATGGGAGCTTGCAAATACTTTACCTAAACAGTAATGGGATCAGTGAAATTCCGCCTGGAACTTTCAGTTCAACACCACAACTGAGACAATTGTTCTTAAATCAGAACAAGTTAACAAACATCGGATCTGACATGTTTACAGGGCTGGGAAACTTGGAAAGCCTTAGCCTACACAGTAATGAGATCAGTGACATTCAGGCTGGAACTTTCAATTCAACACCACAACTGAGAACCTTGTACCTAAGTCGGAACAAGTTACATGTAACAAACCTCAGATCTGACATGTTCACAGGGCTGGGAAACTTGGATTACCTTAGCTTACACAGTAATGAGATCAGTGACATTCAGGCTGGAACTTTTAATTCAACACCACAACTGAGAACCTTGTGGCTGAATTGGAACAACTTAACAATCCTCAGATCTGACATGTTTACAGGGCTGGGAAACTTGGATTACCTTGACTTACACAGTAATGAGATCAGTGACATTCAGGCTGGAACTTTTAATTCAACAACACAACTGAGACACTTGTACATGTATCAGAACAAGTTAACAAACCTCAGATCTGACATGTTCACAGGGCTGGGAAACTTGAATTACCTTATCTTACACAGTAATGAGGTCAGTGACATTCAGGCTGGAACTTTCAGTTCAACACCACAACTGAGACACTTGTACCTGGAGCAGAACAAGTTAACAAACCTAAGATCTGACATGTTTACAGGGCTGGGAAATTTGGAGACCCTTCGGCTGGACAATAATGAGATCAGTGACATTCAGGCTGGAACTTTCAATTCAAAGCCACAGCTGTGGTCCTTGAGGCTGCAGCACAACAGACTTACAGTCTTAAAAGCAGAGATGTTTGCAAAACTTTCATCAATCTATACTTTAAACATTGACAACAACCCCTGGCAGTGTGACTGTTGGATGATTCCCTTCAGGCAAAAGATGAATGGGTCTCATTCATTTGAAAACCAAATCACATGTGAAGGACCGAGCAACTTACATGGGCAAAAGCTTAAAGATATCAGTCCTGAAGATCTGATGTCAGACTGTGAAGAACCAACCATACTGAGGTTTGGGAGGAGTGACAATAACACAGTGGTAGAGGGGCAGACTCTCCATTTGGTCTGTGAAGCTTCAGGAATCCCCACACCAGACATCACAGTCACTCTCCCATCAGGACTGAATGCAACTGTTGGGTCAGTTGGGAGGGTGACTGTGGATGTGAATGGTACCATCACCATAACCAACGTTACTGCAGCAGATGCTGGTCTGTATGTCTGTACTGCAACAAGTCCTGTTGGCTCAAGTTCTGCTGCTCTGGTTGTAAATGTCCAACTGAAAGTCACTACAGAGGCCCTCCCTGTTCTCATTGGCTCCGTGTGTGGCTCAGTAGCAGGTACTGTCCTCATTGGTTCCATCATCCTCACAATCTGGCACAAGAGGAAGACCCAGAATCCTCCCTCTGATTCGCCTCCCCCAGTTGTTTTCAGTAATGCATCAGCTCAAGTCACAATCACTGGGCATGACAAGACAGGGCAGGGCGGGGCACGGGCTGCAAGCGAATCTTTGAGTGCTGGAAACTCGGAACAGGGGCAATGAGGTGCCTCTGAGGTTCTTGAGTACAAAGCAGTGTTTCCGCCAGACCGCTACTGAGAGGCCGTCCACTTGGGGAGGGCCGTACCGCGAAAATTTATTGACCGTACCGTGAAAATTAATTGACCAGGAAAAGTAACTGAATGTTGTGATCAGAAAAGACTTTGTTAATTTTTTCAAATTTCAAATCAACTGGTAGCACTGTGTCAGTTCAACAGTATTGAGTTCTGAGCAGACAAACAGTATGATTTTGCCATTTGTAAAGTCTTTGGTATGCCCTGACTGAATGGGGTTTGAATAGCGCTAGACTGAGGTAAATGGTGGATATTTGTAACCAGTTATAACAGTTACAAAATATTCAACCCTGAGGTGTAGCTGATTTACTTGCAAATAACAGTTTTTTTGTACGTTTATCAGGTTTGAAAAAATACTAAATTAATCCTGTGCTAACACATGATAAAAAACATTTTGTTAGTTTTATGCATTTTGGCCTCTTTTTCATATTATTATTAACACACCTAGTAGTACACAGACTTACATACTGACAGGATATCCAGTGCTGCATGTATAATTCATTGTACAGCTCAACCACAATGTTACACAGTGTTTTTACCACTGTTTTGTGAGAGATGAAATATTTAAACCAGTCCAGATATTTGTTTGTTTTTTGGGTGTTTGTGCGTTTTCCATGTATTACTATTACAACACTACTACATACAACTTATCTTGACATGTGATAGACATTTGTACATAGACTTTATCTTTGTGATGATTGGGATAGACCAGAAGCTAGGATTTCCAAGTTTTGTCCTTACTACTTTCAATTGTGTTATATCATACTATTATGTTAGTTTTCAAATGTAAGTAAGTAATGTTCTCAAGGTGTCCAGTTTAACTATTGTTAACCCAAATCCTCCGAACGACAGATTTTTTACACTTTGTAACTCCTACCGTATAGAAAATGAAGATCATTTTGTAAGAGTGTATGTTATATACAGGGACATACAACATGTACTAGTACCTAATTCTGTTATCGGTGCCCTGAATTTAGATACGTGATCTAAACAGTTTTCAAAAGACGAACTATTTGTATAGATAATATAATAACATCCTCTGACAACATCGTACAACAGGGAAGAGACATGACTTGTAAACAATACATTTAATGATAGCATATAGCCTTTGACTGTTTTGTAAACAGTAGATGTACAAATGTAGTGTAGCATAGCTTATGTTTGTGGTTTGTTTCTCTGACTGTTCAGGAAAGCTGGATTTGTACATGTAATGATTTTCTACATATCCTATGTATCCTGATTTTTTATGATTTTGTATAATTGGAATAAAGTTAAAAGAAAAGCTCACCGTTCTTGAGGTTGTGGGGCCTGATTCCGCTGACGAAGGTTCGGTAGTCCGTCACCCTCTCCTTGGGCTTAACGAACTTATCGTAGACGCACTTCCCGAACTGGTTAACGATGGAGACACGTGCCAGGGCGCTCTTACTGCCGCGGTGTCCCGTACCCACCATCTCACAGTCCATGCCGACAGCTCGGGTCAACCTACGGGAACAACAACAACAAATAAACACAAACAAAAACACATAACGATGGAGACACGTGCCAGGGCGCTCTTACTGCCCCGGTGTCCCGTACCCACCATCTCACAGTCCATGCCGACCGCTCCGGTCAACCTACGGGAACAACAACAAATAAACATAAACAAAAACACATAACGATGGAGACACGTGCCAGGGCGCTCTTACTGCCGCGGTGTCCCGTACCCACCATCTCACAGTCCATGCCGACAGCTCGGGTCAACCTACGGGAACAACAACAACAAATAAACACAAACAAAAACACATAACGATGGAGACACGTGCCAGGGCGCTCTTACTGCCCCGGTGTCCCGTACCCACCATCTCGCAGTCCATGCCGACCGCTCTAGTCAACCTACGGAACAAAAACAACAGGTAAACACAAACAAAAACACATAACGATGGAGACACGTGCCAGGGCGCTCTTACTGCCCCGGTGTCCCGTACCCACCATCTCGCAGTCCATGCCGACAGCTCGGGTCAACCTACGGGAACACAAACAACAAATAAACACAAACAAAAACACATAACGATGGAGACACGCGCCAGGGCGCTCTTACTGCCCCGGTGTCCCGTACCCACCATCTCGCAGTCCATACCGACCGCTCGGGTCAACCTACGGGAACAACAACAACAAATAAACATAAACAAAAACACATAACAACGGAGACTCGCGCCAGCGCACTCTTACTGCCGCGGTGTCCCGTACCCACCATCTCACAGTCCATACCGACCGCTCGGGTCAACCTACGGGAACAACAACAACAAATAAACATAAACAAAAACACATAACAACGGAGACTCGCGCCAGCGCACTCTTACTGCCGCGGTGTCCCGTACCAACCATCTCACAGTCCATACCGACCGCTCGGGTCAACCTACGGGAACAACAACAGCAAATAAACATAAACAAAAACGCATAACGATGGAGACACGTGCCAGGGCGCTCTTACTGCCGCGGTGTCCCGTACCAACCATCTCACAGTCCATACCGACCGCTCTAGTCAACCTACGGAACAAAAACAACAGGTAAACACAAATACACAGCGCCCTTAGTTACTGCCGCGGCGTGTAGTACCCACCATCTCACAGTCCATGCTGACCGCTCGGGTCAACCTATAGTACATGTAAATAACAACAGGTAAACACAAACAAAAACTCATAATGTCCTTAGTTACTGCAGCAGCATTTACAGAACAAACCATCTAGTATATATATATATATAGTCCATGTCAACTGCTTGCAATGTATACATAGTGAGTTTCAAGTTTTTCTATAATCTCTATTTTCATCTTGAATCCTTGCATCATTTTCCTTTAAAACCTGTTCAAAGACCAAGGAAATGTATAACGCCATGCTCAGTTCGCACACCAAAGTCAGGTAGAAGATGTTTACAGGCCGGGGTGCTATGGTATGATAAACATAACTTGGAGAGCTTAGATCACACGTTGGATGCTGAGAACGAAGGAGTCTATTCCATTCCTTTGGCGAGATGAAAGGGGACGGACATGACTGAGGAAAAAAAAGTTCATCAAAACCCACCCACCCTTGCTAAGTACAGCGGTCTCCATTTGCAGTCTCACGCGGTCTGAACAAGATGGGGGTTTCTACACTCCTTTCTCTATCTCTACAAGAAGAGGTTCAGCTCTGAATAGTTTTTGGCATCTTCTGAGGCATTTTTGTCGGACTTTCTGTTTTGACAGGGTTTCCTTTTGTACGCTGGGATGTAAAAAAACTATCTGGAGCGAGACCTCTGCCTGGAGAGTACATCTCTTTCTCTAAATCCTTGCCCTTGGGGCAGGCGTGGTGTTGTGAAGTTTCTACCATTCCACTTACCCATCGAACGAGTCCGGTTTGACGAGAGTCAAGGCAGGTCTGTGCGCCATTCCTCGCTCCTTCCGAGCAGCCGCCGCGACCTCTGACCCCAACGTGACCTCTATGTCCTCCACGTTGACGTCGTCCACAAACCAAAGGTCAGGGTGGGAGCTGCGGGGAGGGGGGCAAATAAAACTGTCCGATGAAAAACACATTTCTTTATGTCCGTATGTTGTAAAATATCTCACAAATTGTGTTCATATAAGTTTAATTTCATTTGACTTATGTTGACTTATACTATAGAATGTAATATCATTTGTGTTTGAAAAATGAACTGTTAAACAGTAACACTCACAGGATTCTAATGCAGGATAATACTGACACTACCAGCCCTCGACAATGTAAGCTATCTAATAACTATATTAACAGCACAGTGACACCAAAAATAGTTAGTCAAGCCACTGGATAAAATTTTCAAAATTTTTATCCAGTTGCTTGAGTTACTATTTTTGGTGTATCTTATTACCTGGATGTCTAATCTTCATTAATGTTGTTTCAACATCTACTTTTCTACGCAAGTCTTGGGACAAACTGTAACATGAAGCAGTGAACCAAGAAAACCCACCTTTGTTCTTGGGAGGCCCCTCCACCCTTATCCTCTCTCCTTAGTTTTGTCCTCTTCCTTGGAGACTCCTTCTGGTCTGACTTCCTCTTCTTGGCAGGCTGCAGAGACGTCTTGGTGCTGACTTGGGTTTCCTTGTGGGTTTGAAGAGCCTTTTGGTCATTACACAACAAACAAACAAACAAACAAACATCAATATCAACTGTGTGAGGTACCTTCTATAGATTATTTCTGCAGAATATATTATGCCATATTCCATTGTAACACAATAGATAAGTACATTTAGTTGACATTTACTAACTAAAACCAGAAAAGATGTTGGGGTGGAGAATTGTAACATTTTCAGAGTGCCAAGCTTATTTCATGGCAGCCCAGCAGTCAGATAACACTAACAAATTCTTATAGTAGTTCTACTCAATTTCTGCTAGACAAGTGTGCAACGTACAAGACCTTCTATATTCGTTGACAATTATGTTACCATTTCTGAGACAATTCTGAAGTACAAATCCTGAAGCCAACGTACTTTCCAACTTCACTTGCCTCAAATACAAAAACAACAAAGCACCCTCCATAATTTGTTGGCCATGACCTGAATTTGCACACTCTACTCCTTGGAGGTTCAACAATAAGAAAAAAACAACTTCACACAAATCTGTACTACATGTACATTGTATAAGGAAGTACTTGTACATCCACCAGGACTTATAATCAAAGAAAGAGTAAAACTCCTGTCCTAATGACAACATAATTTTAGCTGTTCACCATACAATAGAGTGCCACTTCAAATTTAGCTAGAGGTTCCAAACTCTCCCTTCCTCCACAGAAAACTTGTCCTTACCTGTGTTTTGAACAACCTGCTGGCCCAGGTCTGACCCTGACCTGAGATAACCCCAACCCGCGGCCTTGTTCTGGGCTGAACTTGAGTCTGTCTCATGTTTGAGTCCATGTTTACAACTGATCTGACCTCACAACACACCAGCAGTCTGACTAAAGCCAGTAAAGGGTGTGAACTGTCTTACTCCCACTGATTGGCCAACCCTTTTGTTCTCCTTGTTGTCTGAAAAGGTGTTTTCACTGACATTGTCTTTCCTTATGCAAATGAGGGGTGTTTACCAGACAGTCATCACCGTGACAATGGAGGACCAATCAGGCTAGATTTGCAGGCTTTGCATAGATAATCAGGGGACATGTATCAAGAAGCACAAGTGTATCTATGAATGAGGAAACTTGAATCCTCTCATAATATGATAAGTACGAATAATTTCTGAAATGTTGTTATGTACTAGAACCTGGTCATGGGACTTTTGATCTTTCGAAACAAATTGTCTGGCATTCACTGACAGCTCATAGATCATGTTCTTGAATGTTGTTCTTATAAGTTATAGAACCTTCTTGGTCATACCAGAGAACTTTGAAAATGTAACTCCTTGAACCGAGGCAAAGGAAAAATATTGTGTTTCCATGGTTACCCGACTGACCCTAGCAAAAAGCTGCCGACCCTCGCCTTTCAGGGGTCGACCGCTGGTAAGGTGCATAAATCAGACATCTGTGAATTCTGTGTGTCTGATGAAAACGTTGTACATGTACTAGAATTTCTAGAATAGACCCCTTTCCAAATACCACGGCCATTTTGAATCTAGCGCGAGAGCGCGTGGTTCGAGCGCGGGAAAGCGCGGGAAAAGTACACACCCGGTAAGTCCGAGCCAGCGGTAATGGCGTCCTCAATAGAAAGCAGCGTTGAGTCATCTTCGGTGGCGAGATGTTCTCCTCCTCGGTGTGTACTTTTCCCGCGCTTTCCCGCGCTCGAACCACACGCGCTCGCGCTAGATTCAAAATGGCCGCGGTATTTGGAAAGGGGTCTATTGTTTCCCAATATGTTCTCCTCATTTCTGTTGCACTAAAAAGTTTTACAATGCACATCTGTATATAATTAAATATGATGTCGAAAATATCTGGGTCCTCATGCACCAAACCTAATATTTTGCAGGACCGTAAGGCGTAACTGCAATCGGAAACACAAAATCAATTTCCCTGGGCATGATCATACTTACAGCTGCAAGCTTCTTCCAGTTGGATGAAAAGTCCTCTCCCTTCTTCGGCACGTTTGGCTGGGGAGTGGTCTGGGGTGTCGAGGCGTCTGGCTTCATCTTTTCCCTCCTTCCCCATTTCACCACTCTCCAGTTCTTCTTCCCTGCATCCTTTTTACCCCCTTGTGATTTCTGCGACACATTTCGGCCGATCGAAACAGTCACGTTGTTTGGGGTGACAGAAACTGTTCTGGTGGTACTCATGGTACTTGAGGGTTGTTCTTTTACATTCTGGTCTGGACTACTCTGAGCAGTTTTCTGTTGTTGTTTAGTTTGCTTCCTCTTCTTCTTCCATAATTTTGTGCGATTTTTGCTTTTCTTGACACCGTTCTGTTGTATCGTTGCCTTGGTTACGCTGGTGTTGCCGGGTTGCTGATTACTCTTGTTTTTCTTCTTTTTCTTCCCTATGAGGTACGTGATGACCCGTTCCATGGCTGCTGCAGCTGTTGGTGGTCTGTAAGTTGTAATACCGTTTGTCAAATTATAGCAAAAGAAAACACACAAATTACAATCTTATACTTCGGTCCCATTTCCTATATACAAGGCCCGGCCGGGCAGCTTGTAGGAACGAAAAATATCATGTAAAAGAAAACGAAAGACAAAAAACGTTAAATAAATTATTCCTATTCCTAACATTTAATATATTGTGTATTTTCTTGTTACGCATTTTTTTCTTTTCGTTTTCGGATATGTGACCGAAGTATAACCCAGTGTTAAAGCTTTTACAGAAAAAAATCACACGCAAAATTATGGTGACTAAACTGATAACACCAAAAATGACCCATGATTCTAGCAGAAGGAATGTGAGTATGACTTATGACGTATTAAATAAAAACGTGCAAAGAACACCACTAAAGTTCCACGTGAACTTGACAGTTGGAATAAGGTGGGAGGGGGGCGAAGCCCACGTCAGTTGTATCGTCTTTTTTCAACCCTTCTAAAACAACTTACGGCATTTTACTGTAACAAATATCCCATTCAAGAAAACTAACCCTAAACACTTAACGTCAGAGAAAGAATCCACAATTGTGGATATAATGAGCTCTAACAGCTCCAAAATTATACTTACAAACAGCAGGACTGGCAAACGTGCTTAGGAAAGGTTTGGGTAACCTTTGACCGGTCATTTTAGGTCGTACCACTGTGTTTGGGTCAATGTTTCAGCGATGTGCTACAAACCTGAGTTTATGTAAACAATTAGCATCAAAAACTAATCGTAGGAGTTCTATTAAACTATAATTGTAAGTAGCATTATGTTCAATATTGCCTATTTTTTTGTTCTGAATTGTCTGTTCGTTACGCCCCCATGTAAAATCCGTGGTATCGTCCAAATCCAACATGGACGGCGTTCCCTCCTCAGAAAAAAGCGGCCAGAACTGACGGACGATTTCTGCGTTTTCCCGCGCTCTGGCGGCAGACAGGAGCCCCAGCCATGGCGGACCCGTTCACCCGGCGGCTGCTGCGCGTGTGTGTGGCGCAGATCTGTCAGACGTTAGGCTGGCATGCCGTGCAGACCACGCCGTGCGAGGTGCTCACGGACATACTGCACAGGTACACTACAACAAGCAGATGGATTTCTGTTAGAAAATATAGATAATATAGTGTTTCACAATCTATCTAAACTCATAAGTATGATATTCCAGAAACCCTTGTGTTGTGTTTATCCTGTATTAGTTAATGAGTAACAAATTGACCTGCTTGCCATTTGCAATCACAATCAATTACAATCGATTACTGTGATATGAAAATAATAATCTTGTGAAGAGCTGGCTTTACTATTTTGTGTTTGCTGTGAAGAAGAGTGTTATAATCAAACATTTGAAATTAGTTGACACTCTAGATATCATAGCTCTCTTGTAAGTTGTATCGTCAACAAGTGATAGATTAGACATTATGTTTAGACAGTACTCTGAATGGATGACTGTCAAAATTAAGTTTGACCTATAAATCAAGTACGTAAAACAATGACTTTCATGCATACTAGTGTGTGCTGTTTCATCAACATCTCCATCTATACAGTACTAAGCAACGACCCTCGCGGGGGACAACTTAGTGAGTGTTTTGCTGTGATCTATTTTCTCTACAGATATCTGGAGCAGGTATCCAGAACGGCCCACAGATATTCCGAACAGTGTAAGTATATGGTAAATACTACATAAGTATAATCTATGAAGATTTCTTAAGTAAAACTTTGGCTGCAGTTTTATACAGGTGCAGATAGATAAAGTCTAACTTACTGTTTTCTGTAGTTGGACTAATACTGAAGGAGCCTTTAAAGCACCAAATATTTGAGTAGTCAAAGCAAAACCTCCTTGGTCAAAGGTAATGAAAGAATACAAACAAACAAACATACAAGAGACATTTGAAAGTTTGTTGGGACCAAAGTTTTAACCCAAATTCAGGTGTCACTGATTCTTCCTAACTTTTTTTACCTTTCAACCTGTTGGTGACCTTTCTCCCTCGTCTGACCTTTCACCTCCTGCTGACCTTTCACCCTCCTGTTTTTAGTTGGTCGGACGGAGCCAAACCTGGATGACCTTGGGCTGGCCTTCGGTGACCTCAGCATGAACCTGCAGGAGATGGAACACTACATCGCTAACGTGGAGCCGGTCCCGTTCGCACACAACCTGCCCAGCTTCCCCCTCCCCAAGAACAACGCTCTCAATATCCCCGAGCCCGGAAGCAAACAGGCACGGGAGAGGCGGGGGTACATCCCTGAACACCTGCCGCCTTTACCTGCAGATATGGATGGTAAGGAGTCTTGAGAAAGGGAGGATCTTAAAAGAAAAGACAGAGGTTGAGTGCATTCTTACTAATCTTAGAATACAGCAGGAAGAAGAACTTTATTGCATGACTATTGTAGCAGGTACAAAGTATGGCAACAACAGTAAACATAGAATAACATGCACCTGCTGCCTTCACCTCACCTTAAAAGATTCTTGTTGGGTCTTTGTTTCAATTATGTGCTTTTGAATAACATAAAACTAGATTTCTTCTTTGCAAGTGTTTGTGTTTTCTCATTATGAGAATCTGGACAGCCCCATTGGAGCCTGAAATTGATCAACAAAGAACTAGCGATTGATAGATATATTCCCTCATTTTTAACTGTCGTCACACAGATCCAGAGGAGGAGCTGCCACAGTCTCCCGTTGCCATGGATACCAATGAACCTCTGACCTCTTCAGAACCAGACCTACATCTTGGCACCCCATCTGTTACCATGGAAACTGACAGCCTGTCTCCACATCCGGATCAGAGAGGCTTGAAGCGCCCCCCGACGGGGTACGAGGGAACTCCGCCCAAGAAGCGTCCGTACATCGCCCCCGAGGAGGCGCTGTCCACGCCCCCAGCCATCAGCCGCAGCGGCTTCACCCTGAAGGGGGAGGGGGTTCTCCCTGAGGCCAGGACCCCCCCTCAGCCCAAGCCCGCCCCCCCAGAGCATCCCAAGACCGTGCCTGTGCTGAAGATAGCCCCTGTCCCCCCTCCAGTCAGCAGTGGTTCGGCCTCGCCAGCGGCTGTGTCCCTCTCCGCATCTGGAGGACTGTCAGTAACCCAGTCTCCGGTCAAGAAGCCCAAGAAGAAACCGTCCAGCGCTGGAGATAAGGAGAAGGGCTTCAAGATCAAGTCTAAGTCTCTCAAAGGAGACATCTTAAAGTCTCCAGCTATTAAGGCATCCCTGTTGACCCCCAAGTCGCCTAAGTCCCCTTTAAGGAAGAAGTCTCCTGGCAAGTCGCCAAAGAGATCGAAATCCCCCGGCTCTGCAAAGTCACCAGGAAGAGCCAAGTCACCTGCGGTGTTCCAACCACCAGAGATCAAAATTCCCCCTGAAGAGCCTCCGCCCAAAAGTCCAGAGTTCCCGTCTCCCCCTCCACGCCCTCCCAAGTCTCAGCTGGAGGCGCTGCTTGTGAAGCGACCCGAGGTGCCAAAACCCGATCCCCTCCCCGCCAAGCCTGAAACCCCAGCACGCTCCCAGCTGGCCAGCCTGCTGACCAGGGACAGCCCGGCGCCCCAGGCGCCTCAGGCTCCACCAGCTAGCCTGGAGGAACCCACAGACAGGGAGGAGGATGAGGACGAGGACGACCTTGTCATCGACCTTGAGGCCAACCCACGGAAGAAATCCCAGGTGAACATGGGGCACACGACAGTGGATGATGTCATCGATTCCGTCATCTTTCGGGCAGCGAAACCGAAACAGCAGTCCGTGTACGATTTCGACGAGGAGGACAACGAATTTGAACCTCCTCCCAAGCAGCTTGTCCCGCCGCTGTTGCTAACAGTTCCCAAACAGGAACAGAAGGTTCGTTCATTTTGTTTACTGTAATTTATTCTTGATTTGTTAACTGTAACTTAATTTTAGCTAATTTAACGGTCACTGGTCAACCGCTAAAATTTCGTTATCACTAATATTTGAGACAGTAATGTTTGTTCCTACTGTTGAAATTGAAAGTGCCGTGACCTACTCCATTTTCCCCCAACCGCTATATTTTCCTGCCGCTATATTAAAGTGATTGAAAGATCTTCATTAGCAACAGTACATGATGCACACTTCACTAATCTTCCTGGAGTCGTAAATTATAACAAACACATTACATTACAAGCGCAATACGTTTTATCACGCTAGTTATTATGTTCTGTTATGATATAGTTTTAAACGTTCAAGAGTTACTGTATTTGATGTTGTAAGTGTTTTTGGGGTGAGAGCCGGAAAAAATGATACCTGTTCTCTCACCCCATCCACATGTGAGTGGTGAATTTTAATAAACAAATACATTTACTAACCCTATTAACACACATATACACACTTTAGGTCGTGGATCCTAAAGAGCAGGCCGCCATGGATGACTCCATCGATGCCGTGATCGGCCGCCACGCCAAGGAACCCCCCGCCCCAGAACCCAAGACGGTAGAGCCGCCTCCTATGGAGCCGCTCAAATTAATCGAGAAGGACAAGAAGAAGATGAAGAAGGAGAAACTGAGGGCGAAGTTGAAGGAGAAGGAGAGGTTGAAGACCAGGGAGGAGACGGAGAAACCCAAGGAGTTTACGGAGAAACTGAAGATAACGACGAACGCAGAGACAGGATTGTCGTTGGTGGCACGGATGGAACCCACACCGCCGTTACCGGTCAAGTCGGCGTTACCGTCGGCAACCGAGGAGAGGGACGACAAGGATAGAGAGAAGAGGAGGAAAGACAAGAAGAAGAAAAAGAAGCGAGAGAAGGAGAAACACAGGGAGAGAGAGAGGGAAAGAGAAGAAAAACATAGAAAGGAAAAGGTTGGTTATGTTGCTTTTTTTCATTCACTTTGGATGTTTTTAATACTTGAATTTCAGTAATGTATGCCTCAATATTTGTAATCTCTTATAAAGACTATGTTCTAAAAGTGACCCAAAGTAACTCAGAAACTATACTGTTTGAATTGGAGTGATACTGGCTACTTTTAACAGCAGTTCAGAGCAACACACTCATGACCAGGGAGAGAGTAGCTTCCTGTAGTGTTCTTCACTCTACATATATGATAGACTACATGTCCATCTCTTGTTAATTATTGTGTTACATCATTCTGCTGTCTTGTCCCCCCCCCCCCCCAGGCCCGGAGTCAGTCCCCACCCCGGACGCCCCCACCCCCTCCAGCCATCCCCAAACTCACCCTGAAGATGGGAGGAGACTCGGGCGGCACTAAGATGTGAGTACAGCGTTTGTGTTTTGTGTTACAAGTGTTGTAAAGTCTCTTACAAGTTACAACTCCAGCTTTGCAGGAATGTGGTCATCGCTTACATGACATGTATGTTTCTACAGTCTGAGTCAGCAAGCTTTGATTTGTCCAAATTCAAGCTTTGCTTTAATTTATTGAAGAGGCCCTCAATGCTGATTTGATAGGACTGAAGCTCTACTTTGAAATCAAATATACATTTACTGAGACTTGGCTGGTATGTTCTGTAGAACTAGAAGTGTTTAACTTAAGAGACTTAAAACTAGGAAGCTAAGTAATGTTGTAAGGTGTTGCTATACATTGCACTAAGATGAAGACAGGTCTCTGTACTGGAGTCTTTTGTAAAAACTGTGTCTTTCTTCTCTTGTTCCAGAGTGATAAAGACGCCCCTCCCCCCACCGCCTCCTGAGAGGAAGGAGAAGCCACCGAAGCCAGAGAAGACTCCAAAGGCTGACAAACCCCCCAAGTCTGAGAAGACTTCTAAACCTGAGAAGCCCCCCAAGCCGGACAAGCCCCCTAAACTTGAGAAAACCCCAAAGACAGAGAAACCTCCTAAGACAGACAAGCCCTTGAAGACGGAAAGACGGAAGGAGCCCACATCTCCGCCAAGACCCCCTCGCCAGGCTACCCCCCCTCCACTGACCCCCTCACCCCCTCCACCACCTCAGAGAGCACCATCCCCCCCATGGCAGCCCCCCTCTCCCCCAAGAAACCCCCCAATCCCCCCTCAGCAACCCATGAGCCCTGGGCCCTTCCAACCCCCTCCCCCTCCATACCCTGACCCCTACTTCTACGCCATGCAGGCTGCCATGGGTTTCCAGCAGATGCCCCCAGAACCCTTGTTCCAACCCCCCTCCTCCCAGTTCCAACCCCCCTCCACCCAGTTCCCCCCTCCCCCTCCTTACCAGCTCCCACCCCCTCCATACCACCCCCCTCCACCGCAGCCCTACCCCCCTGTCGCACAGGCCTTCCCCCCTGCACAGCAAGTCCAGCCATACCAGGAACCCCCTCCCATGCCTGTCTTCCCACCCGCTCCGCCTGCCCCCCCTGTAGCTCCACCCCCACAGCAGCAGCCCACCCCCCCTCGGAAGCCCCCTGCAGCGGCAGCAGCAGCAGCCACGCCCACCTCGGCGACCCCCCCAACGGCAAAGCAAGTGCAGAGAACGGTCATCGCAGAAACTATTGGCACTATTGTGGTGAGTTCCTACCATATGTACCCGTATACCGTATATGTTTAAATAGCCAGTCTTTTGTCCCTGTAGCTATAGGCTGTAGCTCGGTAGCAGCCTCATGGTTCCAATCAGTTAGTAACCAGGAAAACCTGGTTCAAATCCTGGGTCAGAACATCTCGTTTAGGCTGCATCCGTCTTTTGGAAGGGGGTCCCATGTGCAAGTTCGAGGAGCTGCCTTGAGCAGGTTAAAGGGAAAGGGCTAGCAACCCCTCCCTGTGGAAAATACATCCTGCTACTGAAACAACAAGGAAACTTGCTGCCCATGTGCCACTTACACTAGTAACAGTAACTTACACTAAATCTGACCCTTATACCTCTTCCCCCATGACCTCAATGAAAAGCGGCCTGCGTGCTGATTTGAGCTTATCATGAATAAACAAAGGTTCAAACAAACAGGCACTATAACCTTGAATCTTGAACAAGGACATCAGGCACTATAAGGTGAACAAGAACTGTCAACAACTGACTTCAGCAAAAGAAATAGAGAAAAGCAAGATTATCAAAAGTAAAAAGATGTTTTGTCCATGTGTACGATGTAGGGTCCTGAAGGAGAGACCATCTGGATCTGCCCTGCATGTTCGCGGCCTGACGACGGCAGCCCCATGGTCGGGTGTGACAACTGTGACGACTGGTACCACTGGTGAGTCGTGTTGTTTGTTTGTTTGCTTGTTTGTTTATTTGTTTGGGTTTGAGTGAGGTTGGGTAGGTGTTTTGTTGTAAAGTTGCATAAACCTTTCATCATCAGCAGCACCACCGGTACCTTTACAAGGTTTTAACTTGGACGCAAGAAGAATTCTTCCCCTTTAAGAAAAAGAGAGAGAGTCCCTTGATTAAAACAAGTCATTAGGACCTGACGTTAAGAGTCGTTCACTGTTCATTGTACTTTTTTTTCAATTTCCTTGGTACAGTGAACCTGAAAATACTGTACATATATAGCGTCTGTCATCTCTGTCCCGACCAGTGGAAGAATAGCTCTTCAGTGAGCTAAAGTAGATTGAGATCACTTTATTTTCCTTTCCTCACTGTCTGTCTTTTCTGTCACAACCAGTGGAAGATTAGCTCTTCTGTGAGCTAACATGGATCAAGATCACTTTCCTTTCCTCAGTGTCTGTCTTTTCTGTCACAACAAGTTGAAGATTAGTTCTTCTGTGAGCTAAACTGGTTAAAGATCCATGTTACTTTCTAACCTTGGTTGTGGTTTTCCATATCATCTGTCTTCTCTGTCACGACCAGTGGAAGAATAGCTCTTCTGTGAGCTAAACTGGTTAAAGATCCATGTTACTTTCTAACCTTGGTTGTTTCCCCCAGGCCGTGCGTGGGGATCACTGAGGAGCCCACAGAAGACAAGTGGTTCTGTCCCCGCTGCTCCGTTCAGCCCAAAGCTCAGGCCAAGAAAAAAACCAAGAGGAAAAAGCACAAACCTTAGCATCCACAACTGTGGGATGTCTGAAAGTAGAAATAGCAGACCTAAAACATTTTGTACAGTTTACATGATACAAGAGAAAAATCAAAATATTGCCCAGTACAGCCCAAAATGTAGGCTAAAAAAAGTGAATAAATAGTAAGATTGTTAAAAGTATTTTGTACAGTTGTATCCTAAGGAAATACACAATGTTGTTGGGGGTGGATGAGAGAACAGAAATAGCTATAGATGTTTACAACTAAGGCCACACCAATTTGATTTATTGCTTAACGGAATTTTACAAAAAATGCTAGATTGGAAAATCAACATGAACAGAATCTCAGAGGAAAGTTTGTACTTTGGTGCACACAGTTTCAGGGAGTGAACAGGGTCAGATGCAAGTTTTCACCCCAGCCTTCTGTTTTGATGATGTTCTCGCGCTGAAATTAATTAAGAAATCTGTTGACCAAGAAATTAGATTTGTGTGGCCTAATGCTATATTGAAAATCTGGCAACCTTGAAATAGTTCATGGTTAACAGCACTACCTGAAATGTATGCAGCATGGAGTAAATGATTAACTTTTTTTTTACAAACTGGAGGCCAAAAGAAATTAACATGAAACAAGGAAAAAGCACTGGACACTGGAGTAGTGTAGAATTTTCTCAGCACAACTTTTATTATTTGACATTCAGTATACATGTACTCAGGAACAGGTTAGTTACATCAAGGATTATACAGTTTGGATGTATTACAATGATGATGTTCGTCCATCGTTGTTGATGTATTACAATGAACAAACATGAAATAAACAAGTACATTGTATTCACAGTAAGAAAAATGTATGATAGAGAATTGTTATTTTAATTGCAGTAACTTTATTTCTGGAAAATGTGCAAAAGTATATTTGGCAACATTGTTAAGTGACTGTGTCATGTCATTTATAGATACAGCCTCCTCCACATACTTCTAGGAGTGCAGGTTATGTTTTGGGGAGCGCTGATTCGCAGTTTTCAACATGAGCCAGGTTTTCTAATGCCAGGAGAGATTGTGTTCGCATGCCTAAACAATCTCCCCCAGCAAAGAGAACTTGGCGCGTGTTGAAAATCGTGAATCAGCACTCTGCCCAAAAGAAACGCCGGCGCCCCTAGAAGTCTGCGAAGGAGGCTATGTAGACATGTCTCTGGGAGGGATTGCTGGATATCGCTTCATGTGTTTTACCAGTCTTTGTTCAAGCAGAGCACGCAGATTATACTGGTAATTAGAAATGTTCTTTTGCAATGCTGGTGGTCATCATGTAGTTTTGCCTTTTTTGCAGCTTGCAATCAATCAGTGCTGAATGTCTTCTCATCAAACCTTGTTGAAGTATTACATGATAGTGTTAGTTAATACAGTAGAATCCGCTTAACTGCACCACCCATTTGTCATGTTTGTTAGCATTTTTGGTGCAAACCATAACTGTTATGCCATACATGTGTATATGTTACATATCATTTCATACCATATTCTATACTGGAGATTATGGTAAATGTCAGGCAGCACTTGTAAATGAAGCTGAGCTTGAAACCCTGAGGCAGCTCAAGACAGATGAGTACAGTTTTGAAAAGATAACAAGAGGTGGTACTGGGGTAATATTTACTTCAGGGGAATGAGTTTGTTATCGTGTACATACAGTAATTGGGTGTGAAAAAAAAATATGAGAATAATTAATTTACACAGGAAAATGAGGAATAACATTAAGAACGTTATTTGGAGATTTTTTTCTTGAAATACTTTTGTTATCACAGATTTGTTATTCAAGTAGCATCAGTGTGATTTGAAAGAGCATTCTTCCTTGTATGTGTACACGTATTTGTACCTACATTGGTCATTTCTTTTAGAGATATTTGGTGTAAACGTTTATCAGAGTTTATAATTGATCATTTCCACATCAAAGTAATCATACTGTAAACAGGGAAAGTGTTTGACTTAATAAAAGCCATAACACTGGTCACTTCAATTTTGTCTGGTCCCTTTTGTTTGCAATGCATTGCATGCCTGGTAAACCGCCTAATGGCATAACACAGGAGAAGAGTACAAGCTGCATATCCAGATTCATTCGATCCACTCACACCGGGATAAACCCCTACTATTTTTTTATTATTGTGGTGGGTTCTTTTACGTGTTCGAGGTAACAGGAACTCCATTTATCGTCCTATTTGAGGGACCTAACCGAAGCTAGGTACTCATTTTTACCTGAGTGGAGTGAGGAAATTCGTGTTAAGTACATTTCCCAATGGCACAACCGCAACGGTACAAGCCAGGGGACACCAGATTCGAACCCGGAACCTCTGGGTTCTGGGCCAAACACCCTGCCACTACGCCACCGCGACGCCACTAAATTTCGGAAATATGGCATTGTATTGCCCCCCCCCCCTTCCTTCCCTGTTCGTTTATCATAAATAGTTAATGAAAGTTCTCATCTTATAGGGAGACAAGGATGAAACCTTGTTAGAAACCTTCCGAAGAATCTTGTCAGCAATAAGACTATTAATAAGATAAGAATGACTCCGATGTGCCAAGCTACTCTTTATTCATATGCGTCCCAAATCTTCACATCTTTCCACTAGCTTCACAGTGTGCATGGAGAAAAAAAGATGTTTTCTCTAGAAAGACCCCTAATAGTCACAATGGAAACATTATTTATGCTGAAAACTATTCAGCAGAGGTGTCGTTGTTGTCAAAGAGACTTTCTGTACTGAAAGTGTATACACACCTCAAACAGAGGAAAAGTCAGTTTGTAGGAAGGTCCCACACTATTTTATAACTGAAAAGCAACACTGCTTTGCCTTTAACTTTACAATTGCTACATCTAGTTTACAACCCCACCCTCAACAGCAAAGGGGGTCTACGCGTCGAGCTTTCAGGCACTTGGGTTAATGCACCCCCCTCTCCCGACGAACATTATTAGGTCCTGTACTAAAACAACAGGAACTAGTTGACTTATTTCCATACAACCTTGTCTTGACTTAGTCTTCTATTGAACCGTCCTAAATTGTAGTCAGTTCATTAACATTTCAATTCAGAGTTTTGGTATAAACCTGGCTCTCCAGTTCTTTCCATTAGACACTGACGAAAAATAGCGGATGGTGTCTGAAACATCAGACTACATTTTTTCATATTTCAAAATTATATCCAGTTGCTTGAGTCACTAATTTTTTTGTGTGTATAAGAACATATATTTGTCAGCACAAACATACAGAAAGACACATGGTCTAAATGTCAGGTAGATTGTCTAAATGTCAGGTAGATTAACACCTAAAGTAAAGTCTATCATTGAACATCATTACTACGCATCAACCGATGGTCTGAACTTACTACATAAAGCACATCTACGTTACATGTGTCTTGGTCAAGAACTCGCAGGTTTAGTGAAGTCGACTGTTTCAGCCTTGATCATGTTGGAGTTTTACAAATCATTTCACGACTCTACATTGTAGACTTTCTACGCCACGTTGGGAACACAATGTAACTTTTCACTTGTCGATGTTAAGGCAAAATAACTCTACCGTTCCTCAGTAACTTGAACTGTACGGGATTAAAGTAGAAAAACTTCACCAGAACTATATGACAGGTGTTTGAGTCCACATGAGGTCACCAGGCAACTAGACCTTCTTGATAAAGACAATCAAGTTTTTGACACCCGAAATAAGACAACAATAGTTCCGATCTACAGTATTTACTACAAGTTCTATAAAAAAAATCGTTTAAGATGGTAACACGTCATTTTTGCCACCCAAAATAAGACAATAGTTCCAATCTACATTACTTACTACAAGTTCCGTGTGGTGAAAAATCCTTCTACGAGATTACTAAGTGTAGTAAGTAGAATGGCATACTCCTACTCTTCCTTAATGAACTTGCTACAAAAAGGCCGCATAATGCAGCTCTTTGATTAATGTTCTGTGGTAGATTCTCTCCCCGTAAACTGCCTACTGGCGCCCGCTGACGGAACTGCAGGTGCCCAGTTGTAGCTGTGAGTTGTTTTACAGCGGAAGGCAGAGAACAGGTGAACAGTGGTGGCGGGAATCCGGCCTGCCGCTTATCCTCGTGCTGAAACGATGAACAATACTTCTATCAGTAAGATTCGAAAGATGTGTCTTTGCGAGTTTCACAGCACAGCTGCGATGGTGATATTATGTAATACTCAGAAGAGGATTGAGTGAGCGAATGACTGACTGAAAGAGACCTTACCTGAATGAGAGATGGAGAGTGAGTTAGAGAGTGAGTGGGTGGGTTAGAAAGTGAGTGAGTGATGAGTGAGTGAGTGAGTGAGTGAGTGAGTGGGTGATGAGTGAGTGAGTGATGAGTGAGTGAGTGAGTGATGAGTGAGTGAGTGATGAGTGAGTGAGTGAGTGAGAGTGATGAGTGAGTGAGTGAGTGAGAGTGATGAGTGAGTGAGTGAGTGATGAGTGAGCTTACCTGAATGAGACATGGTGAGTGAGTGACTTAAAGAGTGAGTGAGTGAATGAGGGAGTGAGTGAGTGATTGGGTCAAATAAGGACTAAAGCTGTTCCATGTCATTTGGAGTCATTTCCAAAAAAGACAGGTTCACATCACGTACCTGGTGCGACTTGGCAGATGAAGTAGATCTTGTTGTTACACTCCGCGCTGTACCACTCAAAAGGGGAGGGTACAGCGCAATCATCATGATACGGTTGTCCCGGAGCCCATGAGTTGTAGTCACCAAGTGCAGAACCGTCCACCCACTCAAAGCTCCCGTCTCTCGTCCACTCATCTCCGCCCTGACGACGCAGGCCGATCCAGAACAGCGAATCATTGTCGCCCACGGAATTGTACAAGGAGACCAGGAAGGCGTTGGTCTCAGCGTCTCGGGGCATGGCGGGGGTGCCGCCGTCTTCACCACAGGTCGCGGCCGCATGGCTGAAGGACTTCTTTATGGTGAAGACCTTGTAGCAGATTCCACGCCACATGGTGTAACCACCGGGACAAGATGCTGGAAGAAACATTTGTAGTGACAGTAGTGATATTGGATATTGCTATAACTGTCTTTCATGGCAATAAATACTTTCGCTTTCTGTGCTGAGGGCCTGGTAGCGGATTCCGCGGCACCTGAAGAAAATATGTTATCAGAACGCTATCCATTACACATACACATTTTTAATCAGTGCGTCACCTGCAGGTTCAGTGGGTCCCATCAGTCCTCGGGGGCCAACTGGTCCAGGAGGTCTCTCCTTTCCCACAGGGCCAGCTGCCCCCATGGCTCCCTTTCCTCCCGGAGGTCCAGATGGCCCGGCAGACACAGGCCCAACTGGCCCCGTGCACATAGCTCCCTTTTCTCCTGGAGGTCCAACAGGACCCATTGGTCCCTCCTCTCCTGGTGGTCCGGGGGGCCCAGGAAGCCCGAAAGCCCGAGGCTCTCCTGCCTTGTGCCCTGAAAAGACAGAATCAACCCTCCCTGAAGGCTTTGAAGTACATGTGGGGTTTGGACCCTTGTGGTACCCATGGTCCCTTCTGCACCAAGAAAGGCCATGGGGCGTGAAAAAAACACATTTGTAGATTTGGTGTTTGTAGTTTTCGTCATGATCATTTTTTCTAGTTAGCAAATGGAATACCATGCTTTTGCACAAGTTCCCAGACTACAAAGCAGATCTAGACCTTCTGGTATAAGGTAAGATTTTGTGAACGGTGAGGACAAAATACTTACGTTCCAGCTCCTGTACTCGCGCCTGCAGCTTTCCCAGCTCTTTAGTGAATATGACTGTATCGACAAAACAGAAAATCAAACACAAAATAAGCTCTTCATTGTGGTGTTATTTTGACGATATGATTCAAGCATACAAGCCATATTCAATAAATAAAAATTGCCGCAATAATCAACATCCTATCATTTACCACTAAGAAAGTATAGCACTTTTCATCAATAATGCAAATTAGGTCTTCATTTTACATGTAGAATTGATGCTTCCATTAAGAACTCGAACGACGGACAGACAAAAAAAGTGAATATCGTACACGTCACCATTGGAAGCTAAGTGACGTGCGTCGCCTGGCTAAAGAAAAATTGACCTGCAAAATAGGACGATAGAATAGCGATGACCACGACAAGCAAAGGGCTCGAGATTTTCCACAGCTTCCTGCATCCGCTGATGCATTTAGCCTTCCTTTGGGGGGCTGCTTCTGGACACGAGACATGAAAATCTTTTTTTAAATCACAAAATCATTCAGATACCTAAATGACTTGTGCATTCTTAAACAGGTGTATAGGAACAACAGTCGCCGTGAAACAAAACAAAAGCCAAAAAAAGCAAAACAAAGGTTTACTTTAGACCAAAGCTAGAACCACAACAAGACATTACGCTGTAAGCGGTCTTGAAAACTTTTCACCTGCTCCGGAGGCGTACATAGGGTTGGGGGACCGTTTACGCGGAGCGGCGTCGGCACGTGCCTGCCAATCAGTCTGAGGCTCCTGCATGGGTGTGGTGCCTGGGGAAGAATCACAGCATTTCATACAATAAGTTATTTGCGGAAAGGCTAGCTGGGGTGGTTGAGCATAATATAAATTAATGAAACATGTTTACCAATGCCATACCCGATTACTAGAATAAATCACAAGGCAATTCAGGAACGGGACCCAGGACAGAAAATGGATACCTGCGCTAGAGTCGTCCGCAGGGCTGGGCATACTCGCAGCGGTGTCCTCATAACAGTTGGAATAAATGTGATCCCCCTGCATGGGTGCGGTCTTAGGCTCTTGCCTTGCTGTGGCACCTAGGAAAATCAGAAACTTATTTTTCTGCAAACCAACGTTTTGTAGAATAAAGAAAGAGACCGTTTGAAAAAAAGGATACACAGCTTGGGATAACATTGCCTTCGAATAAAATGAGCAGATCAAATCCCAGTGTCTTTCAACATTTTCAGAGACCAGTTTAAATACATTAAACCGGGTTTGAAAGTACAACATTCAACTTTAAACCAAAGCGAGAGCCTCAAAGCAAGACAAGGCGCCATAAGCGGACTTGAAACGTTTTACCTGCTCCGGAGGCGTACATAGGGTTCGGAAAACAATCCGTCTGTGGCTCCTGCATGGGTGTGGTGTCTGGAGGAAAATTACAATCTGTAGAAATGCCATGAACAATCGTCACGTCGTATCTGACTACATTTTGCAAATTGTCGTTGCATGAAGGATTTTGACAAAAAGCTGTATAAAGTTGTCCGGGAGCATTTGAAGTAGAATTATCAGCGGTTGTAGTAGACTAGTTTGGGTTTTCTTCAATAGATTGGTGAAGCCTGTTTGCAACGATCGGGCAGATCTGTATCAACAAGATAACGAAAGGAAAACAATATATCAGAACATACCAGCACCTAAGCCACCAGTCTGGGACTGCTGCTGTCCTGCCGACATGATGCCACTTGTAAGGTTTCTGCACAGCAAAAACACGTCCTGCTCCTGGCAAGTCGCTCGTTGACTCCAGGGTAGCCCCAGACTCAAAGGAATATGAAGCCTTACATCACAACATCAGAAACCAAAGATGGAAGCAATTCATGATGTACCCTGGGTAACAAACACCGCCCACATCGAAAAAAAATGTTTATGAACATGTCATCGGTTTGGTCAATGCATATTGAAAAGAAGATAAGAAAACAGCCTACAACGGCATCTACTGTTAGTCTGGACATGTTAGAAACACTATCAGTGATTTGCAACCATCAGAAAACACTCATGTCGGCATTTTTTCTCCAACATGTTTGAACTCCAACCCGGCATCTCTGTCATCAGGTAGTGCCTCTGTGTTGCAGTTCAAACATGTGCCTGTAGATGGCGCGCTCAAACAGGGGACGGGACGACGTTCTTGGACTTCGTGTTCAATTTTGGAGTTGTCAGAATAAAGGTATGCTAGTAAAGATACGAAAGAAATTTGCTGTTTTTTAGAACAAGTTGGTAACTTTGCATTAGTATCTAATTAGTGTTGATAATGCAGACATTGTCTAACATAAGTGGACCAGCTGTAGCTGGTAGCGGCTGGCGACAGAACCCGGCAATAGTACGGCCAGTATCATTCAGACGAAAAAATCACCAAGAACATTAATACTAATACTAATAGAAATAGTTAAGGCGCAACAAATTTTCATCAAAACACACATTTATTATCCTCTAAGTCGTGTGCACAGACATGTCATTAACCTGTAATGATAGTTTGTATCTTTATTCTGCTTTCGCGTATTAGTTACATGCTTCTTACCAGACGATTTTTTCTACATACATTTTGTATGATAACAAAATCCATCCAGCTTTGGATACATTTTAACCTTCTCCCTGCTGCTTAACGTGGTAACCAATAGAAAATGGGGTGACAAATGGCTGCTTCAGTGTTTTCAGCCCATTCCTAAGAATTGCTTAGCACTCATAAAAGTATTGCGTGTTATGATAATAGATAAAACACTTAGATGAGACTCTTTCAATAAGTTTCAATTTTGCATGACTTTTGATACAGATAAACAAATGTTCTGTAGATTCAAAACTGAATCAAATTTTATCATTCAAGCTCAAATCTACGAATCACACAATCATATGACCTTATTGCATGCATGTATGTATGTATAGATTGGATTGGATTATTAAATCTAAAACTTAAAAAAAGAGAAATGATAAAAATAATCATACGCCACATGTTTCTTAGTCAATATTGGGCAAGAACGTGGCCATCCCGAATCCCGGGTATCGGCTCCAAAACTTGTCACTTGTCGATGGCAAAATAGCTCTATCATTCCGCAATAACTTTAACAGTACGGGATTAATGTTGAAAACTTAACCAGATATATGTCAGGTGTTTGAGTTGACCTGAGGTCACCAGGCAACGAGACCTTTTTGATGATAGATAAAACATTTTTCGTCACCCAAAAGAATACAATAGTTTCGATCTACAGCGCTTACTACAAGTTCCTTGTGGTGAAAAATCCATCTACGCGATTACTATGTGTTTAGTAAGATGTCATACTCCTACTCTCTGTTGATAAAATTGCCCCAAAAAGGCCGCATAATGCAGCCGGGTGATTAATGTTGTTCTGTGGTAGCTTCTCTCCCCGTAAACTGCCTACTGGCGCCCGCTGGCGGAACTGCAGCTCCCAGGTGTGGCTGTGAGTTGTTTTACTGTTTTACAGTGGAGAACCAATGAACAGTGGTGGCGGGAATCCGGCCTGCCGATCATCCTCGGGCTGAAAAGATAAACGAAACGTCTATCAGTAAGATTCGAATGATGTGTCTTTGCGAGTTTCACAGCAAAACAGCTATGGGGATGTAATACTCAGAAGAGGATTGAGTGAGTGAATGAGTGAGTGAGTAAATGAGTGAGTTAGTGAAAGAGTGAGAGAGTGACTAATTGACTGAAAGAGAGTGTACCTGAATGAGAGACGGTGATTGAGTGAGTAGGTGAGTGAGTGAGTGAGTGAGTGAGTGAGTGAGCGAGTAAGTCAAATTAGATAGAACCAAAACTGTTCCATGTCATTTAGATTCAATTCCAACAAGAATTACAACATAAAATGACGTTGCCATGGCGACGGTGGTCTCTGTGTTTTTTTCTTTAGCACATAAGGACATCATTTGCATGAATTGTATCAGTTGATCACCTTCTCTACCAGCTAACACAAGTTGTTTAAAGTCTTATCTTAGCAAGAAAGGCAATTGTACCATTTCCTCATAACTTATGTAAATGAGGCCCACATATGCATGATTCATGTCTGATAATAGTCACATTTACTTAACTTCCAAATGCTGCAAGAATGAAATCCCATCATTACCACTATGGAATTATAGTATGTTGTCATTAGTAATGAGTCAGATTAGATATTCATTTGCATAATTGATATCTATCGATATTTATCTCTTTCTGACTTACATATGTCACATCGTCGAGAGTCCTATAATGGAATGCAGCTGATTTAAAACTTTGCTAATTCAGTATGCAAATTAGATGCTGATTAGCATAATTTCATTATGTTAGTCATCACTGATACTATCTATATACCAAAGATTACGATCCATCAACCCCTTCTTGAGTGACTCTCTTTCAAAGTTGAAAACAAAATCGGCTCCTGCAGTTCCAAAAAAAGGCTGCTGGGGGTCCCAGACCTACACGACATATTTTCCCTCCAAAGTGCTATCTGCCACTAGAAAATCATGACCTTGCCATGTTCAGAACACGAGATTTCAAAAGAGGAAGCTCCGCAGCAGTACTATGAAAAGCTGCTAGGGGGCCCAAAATGCATTTCATTTTGGGGTCTCACAAAGACCTACCCAGCTACCAAATATGAAGACAATTCGTCCAGGCATTCTTTAGTTATCTTCCTGGGACTGAAATTTCTGTGGACATATTCCTGTACAATTCCTAGAATTCTTGCAGACTGCGCACAATGATGTACCATTAGGTTCGCACCTGCGGCGTCGCCAAAAAATACGCGTCACGTACCCGGAGTGAGTTGGCAGATGAAGCAATACTCGAAGGGACAATCATCGCTGATCCAATTTTCGTGAAAATTTGAGTACAAAACGCAATTATCATCGGGGCCTTCCGGTGTGCCTCTGCGAGCCCACGGCTGGTAGTCACCAAGTGCAGAACCGTCCACCCACTCAAAGCTTCTTCCTTGGTGCTGACGGTGCAGCCCGATCCAGCAATGTGCTGAAGGTTTAGGCACATACAAGGAGGCCAGGAAGGCGTTGGTCTCAGCGTCCCGGGGCATGGCCAGGGTGCCGCGGCTTTCGCAACAGGTCGCAGCCGCATCGCTGTAGGTCTTCTCTGTATTGAAGAGCTTGTAGCAGATTCCGCGGAACATGGAGTAACCATCGGGGCACGAGGCTGTAAAAAAGATTGGCAGTGACACATTAATTTCCGCACCCACTATCTCTGGCTTTCTTACGTGAGAAACTATATCTCGCTTTCTGTGTTGGTCATTTCTTTTAGAAGACTCCACATCCGCATGGTATAATCTTCAGGACATGTTTCTGTAGGAAAAATATCCTTTGAAAAACACATTGGGAGGATCCCACTAACTACATGTCTTGCATTAGAAGTTATATGGATTTTTACGTGGTCTATGGTAGAATTGGAACATTTTGTGTCATCTGTATCCATTCCCCAAGTGTTTGCAGACCAACGGCCACACAATCAGAACATTTAAAAATGATAACTATGAGATATAGGATTAAAATAGGATTGGAAGGTGAAGAAAATTAGATGTATAAAGAAATACGAGCTTTCGGCACGTGCTGGAATGTTTGCCTCACCTGCATGTTCAGCCGGTCCGGTAGGTTTTGGACACTTGGACATCCCTGTTGGACCGGGCGGCCCGACGGGTCCCATCAGCCCTCGGGGCCCAACTGGACCGGGCGGCCCGACGGGTCCCAACAGCCCTCGGGGCCCGACTGGTCCGTCCTTTCCCACAGGGCCAGCTGGCCCCATGGCTCCATTTTCTCCCGGAGGTCCAGGAGGCCTGGCAGACACAGGACCAGCCGGCCCCATGGCTCCCTTCTCTCCCGGAGGTCCGACAGACACAGGGCCAGCTGGCCCCATGGCTCCCTTCTCTCCCGGAGGTCCAGGAGGCCCGGCACACACAGGACCAGCTGGCCCCATGGCTCCCTTTTCTCCCGGAGGCCCAGGTGGCCCGGGACGCTCGGAAAGTCCTGCCTTGTCTCCTGAAAAGACACATTCAGCCTCCTCATAGGGTCCCATTTCGGCCCTACATTTGTTTGTTGGTTGGTTGGTTGGTTGCTCCCATTACTTTTATCTAAGTCTAGTAAAGTCATTTTTTTATTCATCATACGTACGTTTGGTTAAGAAATTTGGTGAAGTTTGTCTTTGTCTTATCTTATTTAGCTTTTCTGTGGACCTGTAATGTAAGTTATTGTAGTTGAGTGCAGCACCACTATTTCCATGTCTTTGTGCATCGTGTTTTTAATGAATGAAAAACAATCGAAACATGCTGGTCAGGAATATTATTCCTCAAACTAGAAATGCATCATACATTTAAAGACGATCAGTCTACAGATTCCAACGTCCCCTAATACATAATGTGATATTATTGATATTCTGTGATATCAGAACTACTTACGTTCCAGCTCCTGTACGCGTGCTTGCAGCTTTTCAATCTCACTGGTGACAGAGAATCTTACTGCAGAAACAAATAGGAAAATCACGATGGCTAAACAATGCACAAAACAAGATTGGCAACATAAAAATATGTTGCCATGGCGACGGTGGTCTCTGTTAACGTTTTCGTTTTTAGCCCACATGCAAATAAGGACCTCGCATGATAAATCATATCAGTCGATCACCTTCTCTTCCAAAATAACACAAGTTGTGCAATGTATGAAAATCTTGTTTTCACAAAAAAGATATCGTACCATTTCCTCATAAATTATGTAAATGAGGCCCTCTATGCAAGATTTGTGTCTAATAATGGCCACATTTACTTAACTTCCAAATTGTGCAAAAATGAAATCCCCATCATTTACCACTATGGATTTATAGTATTTTGTCATTGATTATGCAAATTATGTATCAGTTTGCATAATTGATATCTATCGATATTTATCTCTTTCTCAGTTACATATGTCATGTGTTTGAGAGTCCTATAATAGAATGCAGCTGATTTATAAACTGACCTCATTAATTATGCAAATCAGATATTGATTTGCATAATTGGCATATCATTATGTAAATCATCCCTTAAGCTATCTACACACCAAAAATTATGATGATCTGTCATCCCTTTCTTGCGTTATTCTCTTTCAATGTTTGACTCAAAATCAGCTCCTGCAGTTCCAAAAGAAGCCGCTAGGGGGTCCAAATCTACAGGACATATTTTCTTAACAAAGAGCTATCCACCACTTAAAAACCATTACTATAGCATGTTCAGAAGACGAGATTTGAAAAGTGAAAGTTCCCCTGCAGTACCCTAGAAAGTCGCTAGGGGGCCCAAAATCCAATCTTTACAAGGTCTCCCACAGACCTACCAACCTACAGAATATGAAGACAATACATCCAGGCATTCTTGAGTTATCGTCCCATGGACTTTCACATTCCTGTACAATTCCTAGAATTCTTGCAATCTGCACACAATATAGTAAAAAATTGGCTCGCCCCTGAGGCGTCGCCAATAACAGGGACTTTCCAGTACTATCATATTGTCATATCATTTTGATAGAAAGAAAGCTGACCTGCAAAATATGAAAATAGCACAGCGATGGCCACGACGAACACAGCCGGGATCGAGATTCGCCACAGCTTCCTGCCTCCACCGACACATTCAGCCTTCTTATCGGTGGTCGCGTCACGGGCTGCTGTTTGAGAGAAAATATTTTTCTCAGTTTTCAACTCGTTCGATAATGATAAGTGGGCACAATCACGATCACAATGCGCCATGTACGTAGTAAAGGCCATCTTTACTCTAGCTCTAGCGTTCTCCAGCGCTCTATAAATGCTGAGGGTGTAAATAGTGCCATGGACTGCAGTAGAAAACAGATTGCCCAATGACAACGAGAAATCCGGAACCGTAAGATGCTTTACCTGCTCCGGACACACACACACACACACACACACACACACACACACACACACACACACACACACACACGAACTATACACAAACACACACACACATGCACTGCACACACAGACACACACGCACGCACACACATACACGCACACACACACACATTATACACACACAGAAACACACACATGTAAATTTCTCTCCCTCTCACACACACACACACACACACACAAAGTGGTGAATGAGGCACTCTACTGACTTAAAGGAGTCCTAAACTCCAGAGAGGGGAGTTATTTTCAAATAGATAATAATTTTAGGAAGTAAAAATGAATACTTATGACAATATAAGATAAGAGTAATGTACACACAAGTCCCGTGCGTATCCAAAAACATCCAGTACTTTACTAAATTCTCCAGGTGACCCTCAATTTTCTAATTAATTGAATTAAACAACCTCAGCCTATGGCTGAATACAATGTACCTGAGAAGGTCTGACAAAAGTTAGATTACAAAAAGAATTTCAGGGTTGATAAGAAAAACATGTCTTCTTATGTGTTCTTTTATATCTTATTAACAGGTGGCCATCTTATTGAGCTTATCACCCCTCATTTATGCCAAAAATATTCACGATGAAGGAAGTGTGTATACGCATAGGAAATATATGGGTAGGGTATGCAGGAGTTAAGTAGTATCAGGAGTATCATATTGTTTTATAAAACACACCTTATGTAATTCAACACAAGCAGAATTCTGTAATAAAAGACGTTTGATTATGTATTTATTGATACATAAGCTAGTGGAAAGTAACACCCCCTTCAGGAGTTAACTACTCCTTAAAACCAGGTTTATCTATTTTGTAATAATGACTATGTAGAAGAAATAAAGTTGGTAAAAATGTTGACAGAGTTGTATCGAGTGGACAATGACATAGTGATTATTATGTATTCTTAATGATTGTCGTCTCAATTTTGTGATTTTGCGGTAGGCACTTTTATTCAATTTTTCAGAAATTGTCAGAAGGTACTTTTATTCCGAGGGGTACTTCAGGAGTAGTACATGTCCATTGTACAATTGTGGTGTAACTGCTGCTACAGAAAAAAAGGCAAAACAAATCTATGAAAACTAACTGCAATTAAGACACAAAAAAACTTGCGGACTGAAAACTTTGTACCTGATACCGAGCCATACATAGGGTTGGGTATACGCGCAGCGGCGTCGGCACGTGCCTGCCAATCAGTCTGAGGCTGCTGCATGGGTGTGGCTCCTGGGGAAAATTACAGCATTTCATACAATCAGTCATTTGCGGAAAGGCTATCTTGGATCTGGGGTGGTTCAGCACATATATATATATATATATATATATGTATATGAAACATGCAATGAAACATGCATTCCAATGTCATACCCGATTATCAGAATGAATCACAAGCAAGTCAGGAACGGGACCCAGGACAGAAAATGTGCTACCTGCGCTGGAGTCGTCCGCAGGGCTGGGCATACTCGCAGCGGCGTCCTCATGACAGGTGGAATAAGTGTGATCCTCCTGCATGGGTGCGGTCTGAGGCTCTTGCCTTGCTGTGGCACCTAGCAAAATCAGAAAACTTAAAGTCAAGTATTTGCGGAAATGTATATTCATGATTGCTAATGTAATACCCGATTTTTTTAATTACTTTTATTGCATTTTCACATGAACATGAACAAAAACAATATAGGAAGAACAGAAAAACATACTATAAGGAACATAAATACATAAATACCACGGATCCTGGCACATAAATGCATCAACATAATGTATAAGCGGAAAGGAAACTGAATACAAATCATGTATATCGAATTGGTACAAGGAAAATAAACATATAATGTAGAATTGAGAATGATACAAATAATACCCGATTATTAGAATGTATCATAAAGCAAGACAGGACCGGGACATAGTCAGAGAACTGAAAATGTTTTACCTGCGCCTGAGTCGTACGTAGGGTTCGGCCCACTCGCAGCGGCGTACTCAAGCCAATTGGAATAAGTGTGAGCCTCCTGCATGGGTGTGGTGCCTGGAGGTAAATTACATTTTTTTACACGAATATCTGTGGAAATTCAGTAGTATTAAACACATTAGGTCATCCCACTGTCAAAGAAGAGATATCCACGGCACACCGCTTCTGACTCAACACCACACAACAGCCTCATGATGAGATATCAGAAATAACAAATCCTCGCAGTGCCCTCCTTTAACTCTAAGACTTCTTAAATTTCTCGTATTAAAATACTATTTCCAGAAACAGCTTGCCCTATGCCATGTAATCAACATGAAAATATCCATCCTCACCTGTGTCACCAGTCTGGGACTGCTGCTGCCCTCCCGACATGATGCCACTTGTCAGGTTTCTGCACAGCAAAACACGTCCTGCACCTGGCAAGGCGCTTGTTGACTCTAGCGTAGCTCCAGACTCAAAGTAACATTTAGAGCCTTACATCACGAAATTAAAAACCAAAGATAAAAGCAATCCACAATGAGTGGGTAGTAAACATCTCACACATCGAGACAAATTATCCGAACACGTCATCAGCTTGGATGTTGCGAACGTAAGCAGCCTACAAAGGCATTTTTACTTGTTTGTCGGGTAGAAATTAAAGTGAACGAAGTCATTTATGCTAACACCTATTGGAGAAACTTGTTTTTTCTAGAAAGAACCCTACATAGTCAGATTAACAAATGAAAATATTGTTTCATAGTAAAAACTATTCAACAGATTTTTGTTCTTGTCTAAGAGACATTCTGCGCTTAAGTATATACACGCATCCATTGAAGGAAAATCATTTTGTATAAAGGGCCCATACAGGTTTATAACTAAAGTACATCACCACATTGCCTTTATCCTTATAATGCTTCATTGAGTGAGAATGAATAAATGCCACTGGGCAGAGTAAAACCTGTTTTCTATAAATGTGCTGAGTTTTTTTAAAAGATATGTAATAAATGTTCTGGGGTTTTCTAACAAGCTGTTAACTTTGTCCGTAATAAGTACTGGCGATGCAGACATTTCATAACATAAGTGGGCCAGGTAGCTGTAGCAGGTAGTGGCTACCGGCAGAACCTGGCTACGCATATTAGTATTTTAGCGAACAAATTAATGATAACAATAGAGAGGCATTGCTTAGGTTTGAACGAGCACAATGTACACTACACTTACACAATAAGAATAGTAATGGCACAAAAACTTTCAGCCAAACAAGTGTCTTTATTGGCTTCTACGGCCTTAAACTTTACAACAACTTCACAAATCTTTCATTAATCTTACTCTGCATCTATAGAACATATTGCTGATCAGATTAGTTGCACACGTCTTGTCCAAATCCTCCTCTCTTCATCTTATCCGAATTTTCTTTTCTTCCGCATGCAGCTTCTTAACTTCAGATCAGATTGAAACCAATCAAATTTACTATATGATTGGAACCCACTACTACAAATCAAAGTTAGTTACAATTATAATTTTCTACATTTCATGCATCTGAACCTCATATCAGATTCAAAATCCATCCATGTTCATACATTTAAAGCCAATTATTGCCAAATCGAAACTCCCACAAATACCACTACTAAAATGTATACATACAAAGGCATGCTCTTAATGCCATGTAGACTTTCTTACTACTTAAAAACTGAATAAAAGCTTCTAAATTGAAGCTCATTATAATTACTAAGAGTCACACAATGATCTGACCTTACTTGTAGAGTAGATCTATAAATTGTGTAAGTACATTACATAAAGCATATCAATTTTACAATTCTTTGGCCAATATTCAATACGTCATGGCTTTTATTTACTCGACCAGGGTGGCAATAACAGTCGCAGGTTTACTGGCATCTGATAATGATAGAGTTCCACAAATCGTTTTAAGACTTAGATTTTATAATGTCTACACCATGTGGGGTCAACACCATGCAACCGGTATAACATTCTTCAGTCGGCATCCAAATTACACAAGGAGACAAGGATGTGGCCAACCTGAATTACAGGTTTTGGTTACAAAACATTTCACATATTGAAAAAAACTCAAAAAGTTGAGCTGCACGGAAAGAATGTTCAAAAACTGACCCAATACTATTGGCCAGGTGTATGAGTTGGACTGGGGTCACCGGGTTATGTTTTGACCTAAAAAAAGCTTTTCCCTCTTAAAAAAGGAAACAATATGACAGATAAACCGTGACTATTAATAGTTACTAACGCGTCAAGGTGAAAAACCCTTTTGCACGATCAATAAGAGTTTATTGACTTCTACTCGATTACTAAGGCTTTACTGAAATGATACAGTCGTACTTTCTGTTCCTAGAATTGCTTCAACGAAGCGGCAGAATTGCCCTTAAATCCACGTTTTTCTGTATTAGATTCTTGTCCAACAAGCTCGATCGTGATAACATAGCGCAAACGGCTTCCTAGCGCCCGTCGGTGGTACTGCAGCTGCCCAGCTGTAGCTGTGAATTGTTTTACAGTGGATGGCAGAGAACCGCGGTGAACAGTGGAGGTGACACCCCGGCCTGCCGCTTATCCTCCTGCTGAACAGATAAACACTTTCAGTAATTCGAACAATGTGTATCAACTCGTTATCGTTACCAATGGCGACTTAATGAGTGTGCTAAAATTTATCAATCCATATCCAAAAAAGGCAGGTTCACATGACGTACCTTGAGCGACTTGGCAGATGAAGTCAAGCTTGTAGCCACATCCATAGTTGCTCCAATTGCCTTTCATGTATGCGGAGTATACAACGCAATCACCATGGCTAACCGGGTTTCGCGGAGTCCAGGAGTTGTAGTCACCAAGTGCGGAACCGTCCACCCACTCAAAGCTGTCTTCACTGCGCTGACGGTGCAGGCCGATCCAATGGTCCCATCGAAAGGACCCAGACTTGTGCAAGGAGAGCAGGAAGGCGTTGGTGTCAGCGTCTCGGGGCATGGCGAGGGTGCCGCCGTCTTTACCACAGGTCGCGGCCGCATCGCTGAAGGTCTTCTGAGTGGTAAAGACCTTGTAGCAGATTCCGCGGAACATGGTGTAACCACCTGGACAGGACGCTGTAAGAAAGATTTGCATTAAAAGAAAAATTATTGGAAGGACTCAATATCCGCACTGTTTTTCTGTCGTCCATTGAAAATTAGATCACCTCCTTGCAGACTCACTGATTTTCTGACTTAACATAATTTTTCATCATCTGTGCTTATCCTCGATGACTTACAGACTTACAGTTGAATCCATACACCAACTACAACAAACATAAAAAAAACATGTCGCATAAATGAAAGTAAAGGAATAAACATCTAAACAAACAACTTCCGGCACGTGACGGAATGTGTGCCTCACCTGCATGTTCAGTCGGTCCGGTAGGTTTTGGGCACTTGGGCATCCCTGTTGGACCGGGCGGCCCGACGGGTCCCATCAGCCCTCGTGGCCCAACTGGTCCAGGCGGCCCGTCCTTCCCCACAGGACCAGCTGGCCCCATGGCTCCCTTCTCTCCCGGAGGTCCGGCATACACAGGGCAAGCTGGCCCCATTGCCCCCTTTTTTCCTGGGGGCCCAGGAGGCCCGAAAGACACAGGACCCCCTGGCCCCGTGGCCCCCTTCTCTCCCGGAGGCCCAGGTCGCCCGAAAGACACAATACCAGCTGACCCCGTGGCCCCCTTTTCTCCCGGAGGCCCAGGAGGCCCGGCAGACACAGGACCAGCTGGCCCCATGACTCCCTTCTCTCCAGGAGGCCCAGGAGGCCCGGCAGACACAGGACCAGCTGGCCCCATGACTCCCTTCTCTCCAGGAGGCCCAGGGGGCCCGGCAGACACAGGACAAGCTGGCCCCATGGTTCCTTTTTCTCCAGGAGGCCCAGGAGGCCCGGCAGACACAGGACCAGCTGGCCCCATGGTTCCCTTCTCTCCAGGAGGTCCAGGAGGCCCAGGTGGCCCGGGAGGCCCAGAGAGTCCCACCTTGTCTCCTGAAAAGACAAATTCAGCCTTCCCATATAGGGCCTCATCCGCCCATGATATCACAAGAAATTCGCTAATTGCTTAGATAGACAATTCAAAACTACAGGTTCTTCCGAGAGGATCTCCTACAATACCATACAGGTTCGAAATCATGCTCAGGACACAAATCTTCATAGATTATTCTAAGGTGCTTTTTCTGGGTTGGCTGAAGGGTAGCGTAGCTGTTTTTATTGTTGTACTTCAATTACTTTGTATATCACTCTGTTAATCACATCACTTTGATCTAATTCTAGTTATTTTTAATTCGCTGAAGTTTGTCTTTGTCTAATCTTATATAGCTTTTCTGTTGAACTGTAATGTGAGTTATTGTAGTTGAGTGCTGCGCCAATATGGCTTTGTGCATCGTGCTTCTAATTGATAAAAAAAATTGAAAAATGCTGGCAAAAACTAGATAACGTACCATATTTTAGAAGGCAATCAGTCTACAGATTCCAGCATCCCCTATTAAATATAATGTGATATTCTGTGATATTAGAACTACTTACGTTCCAGCTCGTTTACACGCGCTCGAAGCGTTTCAATCTCGCTGGTGAGAGGGAATCTTACTGCAACAACAAACAGGAAAATCACGATGGTTAAACAATGAACAAGACAACAGGGACTTTCCAGTACTATCATATTGTCATATTCTTTTGATATAAAGAAAGCTGACCTGCAAAATATGAAAATAGCACAGCGATGGCCACGACGAACACCGGGATCGAGATTTGCCACAGCTTCCTGCCTCTACCGACACATTCAGCCTTCTTGTCGGTGGTCGCGTCACGGGCTGCTGTTTAAGAGAAAATATCTTTCTCAGGTTCTAAATCTTTCAAAGATGTTGAGTGAGGACAGTCACAATCACAGTGCGCGAAGTAGGTAGTTATAGGAAAATTTGGCACTAGTTAAGCAAATGTTAGCCAGTGTTCAAACAATCTCTGGCTGGCTGGGGTTGATTTGCCTTTTACCAGAGAGTGCGGGTAACCGTCGGGCCGGCCGCTAGGAGCGCGATTTAATTCAGGCTAAACAAAGGGGGAAAAGTCTCAAGTTCGAAAACACCGTCGATGGGTATCACATTAAGTATGCACAGTCCCTTTAAAGTTCGATATAAACCATCGGATCTGACTTAACTATATCTAAGCATACCACATAATGTCACGAACTCAAAATACACTGAGGTCTGTAAAGTAGTCAGAACGCTTTCTTGAGGGTAAAATCTTCGACAAAGGCTGACTGCAAGGGCAAGAAAAAACGTGGGGACTGAAAGCGTTTTACGAGAGAGAGAGAGCAAGAGAGTCAGTTTCTAACTCCGTCGATTTCCTTGAATGATAACATACAGTCACAATGAACCATGCATGAAGTCATATGAAAATTTGTCACTAGTTGAGAAAGGGTAGCCTCTTTTTACACAATCTCTCGCTTGTTGGAATATATTGGTCATAACAGGCAAGGCAAGAAAAAATAGGGACTGGAAACGTTGTACCTGATGCTGAAGCGTACATAGGGTTGGGTATACGCGCAGTGGCGTCGGCACGTGCCCGGAAATCAGTCTGATGCTCCTGCATGGGTGTGGCTCCTGGGGAAAAATCACAGCATTTCATACAATCAGACATTTGCGGAAAGGCTATCTGGGTGGTTGAGCATGCACATAATATAGACAGGCTTACTAATGCCGATTACTAGTTTAAATCAAAGGCAAGTCAGGAACGGGACACAGGACAGAAAATATGCTACCTGCGCTGGAGTCGTCCGCAGGGCTGGGCATACTCGCAGCGGCGTCCTCAGGACAGTTGGAATAAGTGTGATCCTCCTGCATGGGTGCGGTCTGAGGCTCTTGCCTTGCTGTGGCACCTAGCAAAATCAGTAACTCACAGTCAAGTATTTGCGGATATGCAAACTGGGTGAATGACTATATATATATATATATATATACATACATATATATATATAATTTGACACTAGTTATGCCTCTGTTTACACAATATCTCGCTTGCTGGGGTAATTGACCATAACAGCCAATGTAAGAAAAAATGGGGACTGAAAACGTTATACCTGATTTCGAAGCGTACATAGGGTTGGGTATACGCGCAGCGGCGTCGGCACGTTCCCGCCAAACAGTCTGAGGCTCCTGCATGGGTGTGGCTCCTGGGGAAAAATCACAGCATTTCATACAATCAGACATTTGCGGAAAGGCTATCTGGGTGGTTGAGCATGCACATCATATAAAACAGGCTTACCAATGCCATACCCGATTACTAGTATAAATCAAAGGCAAGTCAGGAACGGGACACGGGACAGAAAATGTGTTACCTGCGCTGGAGTCTTCCGCAGGGCTGGGCATACTCGCAGCGGCGTCCTCAGGACAGTTGGAATAAGTGTGATCCTCCTGCATGGGTGCGGTCTGAGGCTCTTGCCTTGCTGTGGCACCTAGCAAAATCAGAAACTTAGAGTTATTTGCGGAGATGCAAACTGGGTGATTGACTGTATATATCATATGTTATTTATGATTACTAATATAATACCCGGTTATCAGAATGTATCATAATTTATAAAGCAAGACAGGACCGGGACATAAAACTGAACACGTTTTACCTGCGCCTGAGTCGTACGTAGGGTTCGGCCCACTCGCAGTGGCGTACTCAAGCCAATTGGAATAAGTGTGAGCCTCCTGCATGGCTGTGGTGTCTGGAGGTTAATCACAATTTGTTACACAGATGTCTGTGGATATTCTGCGGTGTTTAACACAAGTCCAATAGTAGGTGATCCGATTGTCAGAGAGGAGAAATCCACGGCACACCGCTGCTGACTCAACACCACACAACAGCCTCATGATGAGATATCAGAAATAAAAAATCCTCGCAGTGCCCTCCTTTAACTGAGAGGCTTCAAACATTTCCCCTATTAAAAGAATATTTCCAGAAACAGCTTGCCCTATAAGACGCTGTCAATATTTTTCAAAAATGCACCCTTACCTGTGTCAGCAGTCTGGGACTGATGCTGCCCTCCCGACATGATGCCGCTTGTCAGGTTTTCGTACAGCAAAAACACGTCCTGCACCTGGCAAGGCGCTTGTTGACTACAGCGTAGCTCCAGACACAAAGTAAAATTTAGAGCCTTGCATCACGAAATTGAAAACCAAGATATAAGAACTACACAGTGAGCGGGTAGTAAATATTTCACACATCGCCACAAATTATCTGAACACGTAATCAGTTTGGATGTTGCAAACGAACACAGCCTACAAAGGAATTTTTACTTGTTTGTCGGGTAGAATGTTATTGAAGTCATTTATACAAACACCTGTTGGAGAACAACATGTTTTTCCTAGAAGAACCCTGCATAGTGAGATAAAAATATTACTTCATAGTAAAAACTATTCAGCAGATTTGTTGTTGTTGTCTAAGAGACTTTCTGCACTAAAATGTATACACGCATCCTTTTGGGGAAATATATTTTGTATAAACGGCCCATACAATTAATAACTAGCATACATCACTATTTTTCCTTTAAAAATCTGTAAAATCTGTATCTGTGTTGACTGGAAAAAATTGTGTAGTAAATTGTGATTTGTAAGAACGAATGTGTGCTGGTAGATATTTAATTAAATGTACCGTATTAAAAAATATATCCAATACTTTTTTTTAAACAAGCGATGCAGACATTGCATAACGTAAGCGGGCCAGGTAGCTGTAGCAGGTAGTGGCTACCGACAGAACCTGGCAATACTACGCACAGCAGTATTCCAGCGAACAAATTAATGATAACAAGATTGGCAACATAAAAAGATGTTGCCATGGCGACGGTGGTCTCTGTTAACGTTTTCGTTTTTAACCCACATGCAAATAAGGACCTCGCATCATATCAGTCGATCACCTTCTCTACCAAAATAACACAAGTTGTCCAATGTATGAAAATCTTGTTTTCACAAAAAAAGATATCGTACCATTTCCTAATAAATTATGTAAATGAGGCCCTCTATGCAAGATTTGTGTCTAATAGTGGCCACATTTACTTAACTTCCAAATGGTGCAAAAATGAAATCCCCATCATTTACCACTATGGATTTATAGTATTTTGTCATTAATTATGCAAATTAAGTATCAATTTGCATAATTGATATCTATCGATATTTATCTCTTTCTCATGTGTTTGAGAGTCCTATGATAAAATGCAGCTGATTTATTAACTGTCCTCATTAATTATGCAAATCAGATATTGATTTGCATAATTGGCATATGATTATGTAAATCATCACTTAAGCTATCTACACACCAACAATTATGATGATCCGTCATCCCCTTCTTGCGTTATTCTCTTTCAAAGTTTGGGTCAAAATCAGCTCCTGCAGTTCCAAAAAAGCCGCTAGGGGGTCCAAATCTACAGGACATATTTTCCTAACAAAGAGCTATCCACCACTTAAAAATCATGACTATAGCATGTTCAGAAGACGAGATTTGAAAAGTGAAAGTTCCCCTGCAGTACCACAGAAAGTCGCTAGGGGGCCCAAAATCCAATCATTACAAGGTCTCCAACAGACCTACCCACCTACAAAATATGAAGACAATACATCCAGGCATTCTTGAGTTATCGTTCCATGGACTTTCACATTCCTGTACAATTCCTAGAATTCTTGCAATCTGCACACAATATAGTAAAAATTTGGCTCGCCCCTGAGGCGTCGCCAAAAATAGAGAGGCATTGCTTAGGTTTGGATGAGTACAATGCATAGTACACTTACGCAATAAAGTGTAAAAAGTAAAGGCACAAAAACTTTCAACCAAACACATTTCTTTATTAGCTTCAAAGGACCTTAAACTTTTTTTCACAAATCGTTCATTGGCCTTATAGAATATTTTGATCACTAGATAAGTTACACACGTCTTGACCAAATCTTCATCTTATCCGAATTTTCTTTTCTTCCTCATGCAGCTTCTTAACTTCAGATCAGATTCAAACACATCAAATTTACTACATGATTGGAACCCACTACTACAAATCAAAGATTAGTTACCATTATAATTTTCTACATTTCATGCATCTGAACCTCATATCAGATTCAAAATCCATCCAAGTGCATACATTGAAAGCCAATTCTTGGCAAGTCGAAACTCCCACAAATACCACTTAGAAGCTCATATGATATATAAATGAAATAAGGAAATAATAGGACAGATAAACAGTGACTATTAATAGTTCCTTAAGCGTCAAGGTGAAAAACCCTTTTGCGCGATCAATAAGAGTTTAATACTGACTTCTAATCGATTACTAAGGCTTTACTGAAATGATACAGTCGTACTTTCTGTTCCTAGAATTGCTTCAACGAAGCGGCAGAATTGCCCTTAAATCCACGTTTTTCTGTATTAGATTCTTGTCCAACAAGCTCGATCGTGATAACATAGCGCAAACGGCTTCCTAGCGCCCGTCGGTGGTACTGCAGCTGCCCAGCTGTAGCTGTGAATTGTTTTACAGTGGATGGCAGAGAACCGCGGTGAACAGTGGAGGTGACACCCCGGCCTGCCGCTTATCCTCCTGCTGAACAGATAAACACTTTCAGTAATTCGAACAATGTGTCTCACATCGTTATCGTTACCAATGGCGATTTAATGAGCGTGCTAAAATTTATCAATCCATATCCAAAAATGGCAAGTTCACATGACGTACCTGGAGCGACTTGACATATGAAGTCAAGATTGTAGCCACATCCATAGTTGCTCCAATTGCCTTTCATGTATGCGGAGTATACAACGCAATCACCACGGCTAACCGGGTTTCCCGGAGCCCAGGAGTTGTAGTCACCAAGTGCGGAACCGTCCACCCACTCAAAGCTGTTTTCACTGCGCTGACGGTGCAGACCGATCCAGTGGTCCCATCGAAAGGACCCAGACTTGTGCAAGGAGAGCAGGAAGGCGTTGGTGTCTGCGTCTCGGGGCATGGCGAGGGTGCCGCCGTCTTCCCCACAGGTCGCGGCCGCATCGCTGAAGGTCTTCTTGGTGGTAAAGAACTTGTAGCAGATTCCGCGGAACATGGTGTAACCACCAGGACAGGATGCTCTAAGAAAGATTTGCATTAAAAGAAAAATTATTTGAAGGACTCAATATCCGCACTGTTTTTCTGTCGTCCATTGGAAATTAGATCACCTCCTTGCAGACTCACTGATTTTCTGACTTAACATAATTTTTTCATCATCTGTACTTATCTTCCATGACTTCCAGACTTACAGTTGAATCAATACACCAACTACAACAAACATAAAAACATGTCGCATAAATGAAAGTAAAGGAATTAACATTTAAACAAAGAACTTTCGGCACGTGACGGAATGTGTGCCTCACCTGCATGTTCAGTCGGTCCGGTAGGTTTTGGACACTTCGACATCCCTGTTGGACCGGGTGGCCCGACGGGTCTCATCAGCCCTCGGGGACAAACTGGTCCGGGCGGCCCGTCCTTTCCCACAGGACCAGCCGGCCCCATGGCTCCCTTTTCTCCCGGAGGCCCAGCTGACCCAGTGACTCCTTTTTCTCCCGGAGATCCCGGAGGCCCGAAAGACACAGGGCCAGCAGGCCCCGTGGCTCCTTTTTCTCCCGGAGGCCCGAAAGACACAGGGCCAGCTGGCCCCATGGCTCCCTTTTCTCCCGGAGGTCCGGCAGACACAGGACCAGCTGGCCCTATTGCTCCCTTCTCTCCCGGAGGTCCGGGTGGCCCGGCAGACACAGGGCCAGCTGGCCCGATGACTCCCTTTTCTCCCGGAGGTCCGGGAGGTCCGGCAGACACAGGACCAGCTGGCCCCATGGCTCCCTTCTCTACCGGAGGTCCGGGTGGCCCGGCAGACACAGGGCCAGCTGGCCCCATGGCTCCCCTTTCTCCCGGAGGTCCGGGTGGCCCGGCAGACACAGGGCCAGCTGGCCCGATGACTCCCTTTTCTCCCGGAGGTCCGGGAGGTCCGGCAGACACAGGGCCAGCTGGCCCCATGGCTCCCTTCTCTCCCGGAGGTCCAGGTGGCCTGGCAGACATAGGGCCAGCTGGCCCCATTGC